>NW_013952426.1:980024-987939 GCF_001266775.1 Austrofundulus limnaeus | reverse complement strand
ATATATAAACATACTCTGAATATTCTGAAGAACAGCAGTTGGCAGGTCAGATGAGGAGAGGATAATGGCACAGCTGATGTCAGCTTGCACACATCCATACTTGCAGTAAAAGCTCAGAATTAGGTACATTTTTATGTTGCTCCTCCTTCTGATCTACAGAACTTTTAATTTAAACCTGGGTTAAAACTGTCCTTAGAGAAAATTAAAGTGATTAATGTCACCATCTCAAACAGCAACACTTTAAAATGATTCGGTCTGACAAATTATTATGGACATTTAAATATATGGAAAAAAATACAGAATTATATGAGTTAGAATTTTGTTTTCCTTCTGAATATTGTTTTGTGGYAAAACTGTCTCAGCTACCATCTGAAAGCTAATGTCTACATGTTCTTTTTCAGCAAGTGACTTCTGCTTGAACTGCCTCATTGTGCCCACTTCATCATCCCCACTCTCAATGCTGTAAAGGGTCAAAACAAGGTTCCACARCACAACAACTTCAATAAATCAGTAACTTAAGTCCTTCAGCTGTCTAAAACAAGAGCTAATGAGAAAATATCTCCTTTTTGTTCTCTATGAAACTATAGTGATTATTTTATTTGATTATTTAGACTCTGGGCTTAAAATTCATAAATGACATTTGTAACCTTGTATTGTACATTATCCAGAAGCAACTGATTAAATAGAGTAGCTCAAGGCAGCCTTGAAAAACTATTTGTCACTACAGAATGAAAAAGAATAAAACAGCATGTGCTCAATATGTTATATGCATAGAAAATAACAAATGGCTGGCTTTAAAAAATACTTTGCTTTAAATAACAAGTGTGTGTACTTTGTCTTCAGCTGCTAAATGTGCCACAACAGTCGCCGGCAAAAAGGGAACTTATGTGACAACTATTTGGTGCAAGGGAGGTGGTACGCTTTGTTTATATCAGAGTTTGCTGCTGAAAAAGGTATCTGTTGCCATTGGAAACCAGCTTAATGAGAGTCATGAGGCCAAACACAAACCGTTGCAGCCATAAAACCGAAATCATGGCTTATAAGACACTAACTGCCTTGTAAAGCTAAAGGGCACAAGCCATATATATATATATATATATATATATCAGCTCTGTAATTGTAGGTGATTGTTTTCACAATTTAATTCAACTCAAGTTACTTATAAACATCACAGCTTTTAAATGTAGGTAAATGAAACAAAGGTCTGTAACAAAATCTTTTGACCATTTAAAAGACTTTTTTACAACACCACAATAAATAGTTGAAAAAAAAAAACTATCCAGGGAAATTTAAATTGCTTGTTAAAAAAAACCATACAGTACATATCCAATCACTTTATTTTGATTCTCCACACGATTTAGAGGAAATGCAACTGTAAGATAACCACCACGAGTGAGCTCTGAAACAAAGAAATGATCCGAACACAAAACACCAAATTTACTTTCTGTGTCTGTACATTTCATGTGTGAGTGACTCATTTGCTGCTGCTTTCAAATGAGCTTTCCTGCTAGTAATTATAACTGACTCAAGATGTGTAATTAAGTGAGTAAGACTTAAAGTAACGCAGTGAAATTCAAATAATTTGTATTTTCTAATTTAATTAATTTTTTTAATTATTTATAAATAACTATGTTTATTAAGGAAAACAATGGCGGTCTTTTTCATGCACTTTTATCCGTGTTTATTTAAAACACAAGTTCTCATTTTTGACACTTCTGACATTTTTCCTGTTTACAGACACCATGTATAATGCAACATCTGATCTGTGCTCTTTTAAATGCCTGAGCTGTTAAAGATAGACAAATGTTTACAAATCACAGAACATTGCCTTTGGGAAAGTGACAGCTTTGGAACAACAGACGCCACAGGCTGCAGAGGAGAAGAGTGTTATGTTGTTTTGAATGCAGTACTGAAAAATGACATTATGTTTGATGGGTCATAGTGTGGCTAGGGGTGAAACGGTAATTACAAAGACAAAGCCTTTGGTTGATCGGTCATGGTGGTGCACCGCAAATAAGCCTAACACTTATAATCCAACACAAGCATCTGGAGTGAAACAGCAAATGTACAAGTAGGTGAAACAACATTGGATATGCAGTAATTTAAAAAAAACACGTCTTATAAGTGCTACGTTTGATTTTGAAATACTTATTTTGTTGTTTACTCATTTCCTCAAAAGCCTTTCTCCCTGAGTGTTAAATGAGAGATCTTACTGAGCTAAACATGTGGCTGTGTCTCAAATCAGTGGCTGTGTCCTTTGAAGTCCGCATTTGTCGGCCGCCTACATCACTGCCCTGCGCCGTAGGCTGTCCCAATTTGTGTCCTTTTTTATGGGCTCCTTYTCATGCAGCACACAAAACCCTGACAATAAAGGCTGCATCTGAAAATCCTTCCTGGCTGAGGATAGCCCAGGATTCATTGCACCATCAGCAAACTAAACAGGAAAACAAAGATGGTGGAGATTTTACCAAGTGGCATAGTTTAGAAATCCATCATGGACTGAACAATTTGTTTAGCATCTTAGCTGCTGAAATGTATGCTGCAATGAGATGTTAAATAAAATGCAACTACAAGTGATACTGGAGCTAAACCCAAATTATTATTTTTTTATTTTTATTTATTTACTTTTTTACGTCTGACATTTTTGAGTGTGAACTTCACCTCCAGTGAAGACATGTTAATWYATGTCCCAACACATTTTAAATCTGAAGGCATGTGATTAAAACAATAAAAATAAAACGATCACTATAGTAATGAGGTCACACAAGGTCACGCACACATACATCATCCAAAGACTAGACTGTCTCATTTCACCGCAGTTTTATGCAGCCACATGGACTGCGTAGGGTGTGGACTATGTGGACTGTGGTTTAGGTAGGCTGCAGTCCCTGAATTGGGACACACTCTGCAATCCTATCTAGAGCAATGGTTCCCAAATTTGGGGTTGGCACCCAGCTACTGTATTTATCATAAAGTGCCAACTCTAAGGTCTTGATGAAATCTACAAAAAGGCAACACGGGGTGAGCTACTTACTGTCCTTTGTCAATACAAGTATTATGAATTTATTTTTGTATGGTCAGTCACCTAGGACCAGTCTGCTTTGGAAGCCCATACCAGGGCCAATTGCCCCCAACAGAATGACTCCTAATATCATTTAGGCACAAAACTCCTACCCCATGATAAAGGTGGTAATTGTGGGAAAAGACTGTCATCGTATAAAACAACCAAAATCAAAGTTATCCAAGAACAGAAGTAATCTCAATGCTTGTTGATACAGTTGCTTGAATGTATCATTATGTTCTTGTTTAATTGGCCAGAATATTACAACCAAAAACACTGCTGTGGATATTTTGTGGGTCACACATTGATGTTTGGAAACCAATGATCTACAGACCATAAAATGTGATTTTATGGCTTTTTAACTGAACCTATGTAATAACCATCCATGGCCATGTTCTTTGTTTTTTATTTTCTTAACACTGCTATGAGTCTCTCACTGTCTGCATTTCTGCAGCAGATCAGCTAAGCCATTGTTTTATATTCGGTTTAATGTCTTGGATGACTTTGCCATTGAACTAAAGTTCATAAACCTCTACTGACGTGCACAAATCTGTAGCCTCCATCGTTGCCTGTAGTTCTTCTTTTGTAGAGAGACACACGCCAGACAACTGTTGTCCTTGTGAAGTCAGCTTAGTATTTATAAACAACCCTTAGAAACTCATGTACTGTTTGCTAAGTTAGTTTATGAAAATGCACAGCTTAAAATATATTTAAAAAAAGTTCAGATAGTTTATACAGTAAAGTAGTTCTATATTAGAATCAAACATAGGGGGAAACATTGATTTTGTATCAATCCAAGGGTCATAAACAAACCAATCTTTGTCCAAACCAAATCAAACATGCCTTCAAAAGAAAACAATTAATATGTTTGTTGATGATTTTTTTAGAAATGTTAGTAGCTTACCTGTTTTAGATTACCTATTTGATTGACACTAGTTTGAAGAAATAGTTTTTTGTTCTGACTGGACTGTGTGATGACCCTGTCAGGAAAAACATTTGTTGAGCTGCTTCAGGAGAGGATCCATTGCTTGCAGCAGTCACACTGATTGGAAACACTGCTTCTTCAGTCCTAAAGAATCAGGCACTGTGTTGCTGCAGAGATGGGGGTTATTGGGCCTATCCCACCACTCTCTCTCTCTGGATAGCAGGCACCCACCCACTCCCACCACTCTCTCTCTCTGGATAGCAGGCACCCACCCACTCCCACCACTCTCTCTCTCTTGGCCTCCAGGGTTTATTTGGATAGTTGGTTCAGCTTGGCATAGTTCGGTTTGTTAATTAAATTTATTTCTTGATGGAACTGATTTTCTTTACTTCTTCAATTAAACTGTTTATTTTATTGTTTTTACAAAAATAATAATTTTGTTCTTTTGTTCTCTTCCCTCCTTTTTTCTAACAATCTCTGAGCCAACAACTAGTTCAARCAAGGCTAAAATAAAATTTGCTGCCAACTTCAAACACAAAGACAGTATGTTCATCTAAAAAAAACTCATATTTTACACTGACATTGAATGTGCATTACATGTTTTTACATACAATAAAGTAAAATAAAATAAAATAAAATAAAAATAAAAAAATGGTTATCTGTAAGCACACATAGCAATAATATGGTGTACCACACTTCTGTTGCAGCCTGGGACACTTCTGGCAGGAATATTATAAAACTTCTGCTTGAATAGTTGGGTAATGCAAAAATGATAATGTAAAGCAATTTTAAAGAAGTATTCACATAAAATGTCAAAGATTAGAGTTGTTTTGTTACAGGAAAAAAATCACTTTGGTCCTGGCCCCAATCAAATTAGCTATTTCCTCCTTAATCTGGTCAGAATTAAGCTGTGTCTTTCATGTTTAGAACTCAAAAACTACAGAACAAAAAAAAGTCAGAAGGGTAAAAAGAAAGAATTAATTTATTTACAAAAATGGAAAACAAAAAGCTGTCAAGGAAGCACAAAAGTACTTACTTAGAAATAATCGCAAAAGGACCACAAGGGAGCACAAAATCATGAATGGCTAACAAGCACACTGCACAGCCAAACCAAGTGACACAGTATTTAAAGAGCCACTAGCGATGATAATGACAAACACCTGGGGGAAAAGGTAATGAGGATCAAGTGAGAGTGGGCAGAGCAGGAGCTGGAACTCAACACTTACCTGAATGGATGGCACACATGGGAAAATAAACACAAGTAACTAAACAATGTCTACTGACCACAAGAAGACTGAATGAAAACTGAAAACCGTAAAACAAGAAACACAAAATAAGATCTAAACTGAGAATGAAAGTAAACGCACAACTCAGAAGATACAGAAACACATAACCAGAAAGGAGTCTAGGCTGGAAGCAAACACGCACACACAAAAAAACCCAACATAAAATAAATAAGAATTTATAACAGATTTTTCACATCAAAATCGTTCAGAGGGCTATCTAAAACAGGTAAGATATTAATTGTTCATAACATTTCCGTAGAATCTCAAATCAAACAATCTGAACTATAAGTTCTTAGTCATATTAGGCATCCAACCAGCTGCAATTCACAGTTTCGTAAACAATTACCATCACAAACAAGATAACACTAGTATTAAAACACATAGAGCCTGATTTAGTAAGAGCCCAAATAACGAGCACTAAATTGATGTACAAAAAAATGCACATGCTATAGGTGTGGTGAGCTAAGATTGCTTGCACAAAAAATGAGGATTTTGCACGTGCTACTGGCTGCCGTTCTCCATGATGGAGGAGGCAAATGATTCAGATGCAAAATAAATGCATATGAGTTTTTCCATAGGAGATAAGGCATGGCTTCTGTATATGACTGGCTCCAAATCACGTCAACCCTCCGAATATTTACCTGTAAAATGACCTTAGGATTTGTATAAATTTCACAAACATTTGTAGTACTCTTACACGATATAACAGGGCAGCATGGGAAGGGAGGTCTWTGGATAACAATGATTGAGGTATACTGATCGCAGCCAGTTTGCACCTGCCTTGCAAACGTGTTAAAACAGCACCCGCAATCAGTTTCAGATTTGATAAATCAAATTGGGCTTGTTATTTCTGTATATCCTCCTATTTTGGCCATTCTGAAAATCATTATACTGTATATGCTGCATATTTAGGAAGGTAAACATTAAATAGATGACGTAATGTATACATTTCAATCCTTTGTGTTAACATCAAGACACGCACAGCTTGCTTAAATCAAGTCAACTCACAAGCTGTCTATTAAGTAATCTAGCCTTAAAAAACTGCACAGATGTAACAAAACAAAGTGTTTCTAAAGAAGAGTCCTCAAATTAGTCTTGCCGTCTACATTTGTCACACATTGCCGTATGGATCATCAGCTCACACTCAGACATAACTTGTTATGTGTTGCTACATTTGCAGCCCAAAACAACAACAAACAAGGTTGGCAGGGATTTTACTGCACTGCAGTCAAACATCTGTCATTTCCTGCTGAAAGTAATTATGCGTGATTTCAGTTGTCACTTTAACAAAGCACACAAATTGGGATTGTAATGACTGAATCTCGACTGCTTTGCTGAGGACGGTGATTTTTCTCTTAGAAGCCCGCTAAGTGGGACATGGGCCTGGTTCCTTTCTTTGCGTTCATGTCTGACAGTTTTTCACAGCTAATTCTGTTCGAGGGTGACATGTAACATTTAACAACCATCTGGCAATGTAAGGGATGTCGTAACTCATTTTCTCTCTTGAAGTTCAGGAAACTTCGTGCTGAACTGCCAAAACTTAGTGAAGCTATTTTTTTTCTCCTTTCCTTTTGTTCCAGCAGGAGCTGCAGTGAAGCAGCCACCTGTTTGATGAATTATTGAAATTTGAAATGTGACAAAACACTTAGACAATTTTGATTCGCATCAACAACGTTTTCACTATTGTCTGCCTTTTATTTCTTACTGTGATCCCCTTGACAATGACATTCAATAAACTCAAAGCATTCAATAACAGACAATGAAGACCAGGAGCAACCCACCCCCACCTCACTGTCTCTGTTATGGCTGCAGAAAACATTTCATATCGTAATTAACTGAATCAATGAAAGTCTCTCTCATGRGGTAAATAGATGATACAGTACAGGATGTTGAAATTAGCCCCAAAAGGTAAAAACAAAACAAAAAAGATGCACAGATAAAGTACTTGGAAAGAAGAAGGAGGGGTTGTCAGGTAGCAGCATAGAGTTAATCATTGATCCCAAGCAGCAAGCAGAATGAGAACAAGAGGGCACTAAAATATTCATTAAAACCTGCTCTGAGCTTGTCGAGTAGGGGAGTGGGGGGCAGTTAGGAGTAATGAGAGGAGGTTAGCTTTTTAACATCTCATTATGGGAGTCCGCTGGCTCCCACAGAAACAGGAAGATAGACACCCTGCCACAGAGGTCTGTAATTTGAAGCCGGATCATTTCGAAGACGTCGTCCTGATAGAACTTCCGTCCATGGCACGGGAGCGCCCCGTCTCGTGTTGCTTTGTAAGGAAAATCGCCTCGCGCCCCACACGGTCTGCTGCCAGTGACGGGAAATCAGACAAATGAACCTGTTTCTATGATACAAAAACTAAACTTTCTGCAAAGGGAGTTGGGAAACAGTTCCCAAAGGATAAAAAAGGGGGTAAAAACATGTGAGAGGATTTCAGGGATGGTGAGCTTAAAAGACAGACCATAAGGGTGAGGGAGCCATGCTGGGTAGCAAAAAAAATCAAACCAGCTCTGTACGTGTGTGTGTGTTTCTGTGTGGAAGCCAATGCTCCAGGGAGACAGAACTGAAACTCAGTGTGTGTGTGTGTGTGTGTGTGTGTGTGTGTGTGTGTGTGTGTGTGTGTGTGTGTGTGTGTGTGTGTGT
>NW_013952426.1:975601-979514 GCF_001266775.1 Austrofundulus limnaeus | reverse complement strand
GTGTGTGTGTGTGTGTGTGTGTGTGTGTGTGTGTGTTTGGATGCGAAAAACTGGGCTTATGTGCATATCTGAACACCATGGCTATTTTGTCTGTGTCAGTGAGTGTCATGTCACGGGCCACCTGCTCACAACACTCGCTGCTGCTTTCTCATAACCTCCCACCCACCCACCAAACAAATGCACACACACACACACACACACACACACACGCATATACACACACACACATGCATACACACAAACACACTGCTCTCTCTGTTGCTGCTCCTGGCAGTCTGAAGAGAAGAAAATGCACATTGGGGCCACAGAGCTGATCCATTCCCCACCACAACACACACAAACAGGCAAACGTCCTCRATAAATAAAACATTAGCAGCTCAAACACAGACTTTGTTTGACTGTTTACATTTTTTAGATTTCTGTGGATGAAAAGGGGATTTTGTTGGAAAAGAAGGTGAAGAGAATATATAWAAGAAGAAGGTACAGAGGAGTCAATTTGCCCAAAACAAAAAGAAAAGAAAAAACGATATTGATGCTTTTGCAGATAAACAGAAGAAAACTCAAAAAAGATAAAAAGGGATATATTTGAAGTGAAAAAAAAAATCCACTGGTGGTTAACAATATCAAATTTTGACTTCTCCTTTTGACTGAATGATGGAGGCAGATGCGTTGTGCCACTCTAGCACAGTGGGGTAGAAGCTTTTGAAGAGGCGCCAGTGAACATCACATGACGCTTTCTTTCTCTCTACAACTTTCTCTGCTTATTTCTCAAGGGCAAACAGGATGTCTAATCAGGGTGTGTGTGAATGCAAGTGCGGGTGCTGTTTTACTTTGAAAAAGTAAATGCCTGTTTAGAACTTGCCTAGAGTGGGTACAAAGCATTAAATGAACATTGCATWGGTTCAAAAGCTTATTTTACTGAGGGCCATTTGGAGGAGCTTAACTCCTCRCTTCTTTGCAATTAGTGTTAAGGTGTTGCAGGAAGGAAGACTGTGATTGTTAGGTGGTTGTGATGTCCTCAGCATGTTCATACCAGTATTTGTCAAAGACTATTATTGTATGTTGTTTTCCCATGTTTATCAAAACTCATTATTTCAACTAAATATCACTTGTTTTACCTATTTTCATATCTGACACTCTAGTAGCATAATCTCCAGAAATACCAGCTAAGCCACAAATGTATTTGTCATTTTGAAAAACTCTGTAGCATATCAACTTTAAAATATAAATACGTAACTCATAAATGTGCCATAACATTGAAAGTTGGCAATTTTCCAACATAAATACACAATCTTGGGTTATACTTCATGGTGTCATGATGTGAGACTCATTGCTTAACAGGCATTGTCATTGATTGTCTTTCTCATTAAAGTTAAATGTCAGGTGTGTAGATTTTTGAGTTCTTGACATGTGYCATGTAAATAAGACTTTGCTTATAACGCCATGTGGATGTTGTGCTGTGTCTATATTGTGTTTCTAGTGCATGTGTGGCATTGTAAAAATGCCAATAATATCTACCTGCATTTTTGGAACCAATTCTGGGCTGTGTTTAGTTATGTGACTGACATTTTTCATTCCAAGGATACAGACTTAAAGCATATCTATTGAGGAGTGGTTTTGGTCATTTGGTGAGAATTAAGTAACATTATTTGACCAAAATCACCTGTGCTTACCTTTGGATGATGGTATAGAAATAGTACACCAGTGTTATTCACTGTTATCACAGTAATGTCATTTAGATTTGTCTATCTTGTCACACATTTCATTTTTTAACTTTTGAAATCCACATTTGTGCATGTTAAACAAGACAGATACCCCTTTCACAAAACATTTAAAAACTGGGCCTGCAATACCTTATGTTGTCTTGAAGTAAACCTGCTGCTGTTATGCCTACTAACAGAGCTGTAATGGTAAATGTGCAAAGTAGTAAACAAGCTTTTTGGGTGTGATGTAATGATTTAGTGGTCTCCTTTGGAATTAGGAAAGCTCATATTGTCATTGGACATGACAAGAATGACTGGTGATTTATGAACAAACAGACAGCTTTTAAATGGTCTTGTAACTGTTTTATAAAATTGGCAAAAGTTTGGTCTTTCATACACAAATAATATAAAATATTACTACAGAATAATAACAGGGAATGAGAAGAACAGTAGATTTGATTTTATGCAAATCCACATTCCTTTCAAAACACAGGTCACACACCAAATGTGCTTACTCTGTCAGTAGCTGTTACACCAATTYGCCCTTGGGTTTTAAGTAGTCAAATCCAATTTTAAGCTTACAGTATGTGACATTATTCATTCATGCTCCTTAAATGACTGTAATACCTTGAGAACCATTAACGTGTTGTCACATTTTGAGAACTCTCCTTCAGCCATCAAACACACTGATACCCTCTAACACAGGATTTACTTTATAATGCAACATAGGAAGAAGTCTAATTCAGTTTATCAATACATTAAAACCTGACCTGCAACATGAGAATACATTTGCCCTTTATTCATAGGATGCCTGAGGTCCCAATGGGTTACATTTCATCTTTCTAATCTTAAGACATTTCTCAAGCAGCTGAAAAAGTCATTCCTTGCAGGGTGTCATTAAATTTGACATTTAACTTCCAAGAGGACAGATTTACTTTTGCCTGCAAGGCGACTGTTTCCAGAGGGTAATTTCCAAATATGACAGGTTGTTTCTGCAACACTATTTGTGTCCCGTGTAATACCCCCCCACCCCCAACCCCGCCAACAGATCCCTGATGTCCAGCTCTGATGCCCTATTCCAGTAACTTTTGTTCATTTTAAATTGAAGCGTTCAGCTGGTCCAATTAAATTAAATTTCAGCACACAGGCTCTTGGTCAGTTTTAATTCATTTGCTGCTATCTCTTWTACAGTAATTAGGCCTTGCGTTATCCATGCCTCCCAGTAGAGCCTTCCTTCCTCTTTCACCGCCTCATCTGTACAGGAAGCAATTGGTGTTTGTCGAAGTCTGGCTCTGACCACACTGTCCAATCACAAGCGCTTTTAAATAAGATCAGAGCATTAGAGATTTAGATTCTTGATGATATTAACTTTCCTGCCTCACCCATTCTTCCCTCTCTTAGACTCTAGTGCTGGATCCCTAAGTGGGTGCATTGCCTTTGGCGGCAGAATCCATGCACAGCTCAAATTAAATTCCAAGGCCACAGATGCCTTTGCTGACCTTCTGGCTTCCAGGGCTTGGTGTAGATGATTACAGCATACAGACAGAGATAATTACACAAGTACTCTAATTTTTACATTACACATGTATAAATTAAAAAAGGGCAGCTGTTTATCATTTAAGCATCACAAAAAAAAAATGGGAGATGATTTTGTTTTATTATTGCTTTTTCCCAAACTTTATGTCTGTGATTAGAAGCAACATGCTTGTGCAGTGAATAGTTTCTGACAGGAACAAGTTTTATTATCGCTATTCTCCATTTTATGGGGAAGAGAAAAAAATAAAATCCACCACAGAATCATGGCCCCTCATGAAATAACCTTTGCAGATACTGATTTAATCGGATATGCTTTCACAACATGAGGAGACATTTTGCTAATGAGCCAAACATATTCCACCCTCAGAGAATTTGAAAGTCCAAAATACTTGGGAAACAAGCATCACTATGAGAAAAATAATGCCTAGTTTCCGAATGGTTTGGTTAGTACACATTACATAGAGTAGTTGGTAAAAATGTTGAAGGATAAGTTGTCAAAAATGGATAGATGGATGAATGTATGGAGGACTGAAACTGGTATAATTAAACATAAAAGCAGAAATATATAAATGGCCCAATAATTTAAAAAGACACACTTAAAATGCACCAATTAATTTAAAAAAGGAGAACTTACCTTCATGTTTTATAATTTAATCGACCTTCATATTTATTTT
>NW_013952426.1:972562-975538 GCF_001266775.1 Austrofundulus limnaeus | reverse complement strand
AAATGTCCCACAGAAAAATGCTGGACAAGATGTGGCACAGTTGATTTTGTTTGCATTGTTTACCTGTATTTTTATAATAATTAATAACCATTATAAATAAATTAAACTGACTTTGCACATAAGCCTTGAACAATTGAGTGTACTTAGGGTGTTAAAAAAGGTGCTGCTTCAGATTTCTTCTGATTTCAGATCAGGAGAAATACTGTAGGGGTCTATATAAAGTGATTGAGAGTATTCGCAGAGAGGATAGAGTAGTGATCGAAGCAGACCTGCATGGATATTTTAGCGAAGGAAACAGAGGAGAGGCATTAGTGACTGGTAGATTTGGTGCCAAKAAAAGGAACCAGGTAGGTTGGATGTTGGTATTTTTTGCCAAGAGGTGGCAATGGCTGTATTCAACACATTCTTTCAAAAATGGAAGGAAGACAGGCTGACTTACAAAATCAGAGGCAGGAGWAYGCAGGTAGACTACATTCTGTGTAGGAGTGAGAACTAGAGGAAGACTTAGGATGGTAACATTGTGGTAAGGGAGAGCATGGCCAGACAACATTGGATAGTGGTGTGTAGAACAACTGTTGGTGAAAAAGAGGAAAATAGTAAATTCAGTGAAGAAGATCAAACGAAAAAAGTTAAGAAAGAAATAATGTTTTGATGAGCTGTTTAAAGCTCTGGGTAGTAAGAAAGAGCTTCCAGATGACTGGGCTGCAACACAAACAGTTATTAGAGAGGCATGTAGTAAAATACTTGGTGTGTCATCTTGACAGAGAAAAGATGACAAGGAAACCTGGTGGTGGAATGGTGAAGWGCAGAAAGTCACCCGGAGGAAGAAGTTAGCTAAGAAAAAAAATATGCAAAGTGAGAGGATTAAAGCCTACTTCAATCTCACGACTCTGCCACCCATTTTGTCACAACCTAAGAGCAGAAAAATTTAACCCCCTCCACATAAAAACTTTTTGTGCGATTGGTCAGAAGTTCATTGGAGTGTTTGTTCATGCTGAAAGCACTCAGACGTTTGCTTCATTTTGCTTCAACCACTTGTTTCTAAAAAAAGAAAGAAAGAAAAAACTACTCGCGTCCAGAAACTGACTGTTGTAGGCTATCTAGAAGCAGACTTGATGAGAAACTCATGGATGGAGAAAAATCGTTGTGCACGGAAGATCTGTTTGATCAAAAACTGTGGAACTTTAACTGGGACAGATTTGTGGACAAATAACATCGGATGTCGGGTCTCAGATTTAATCTTTTCCACATTGTAGACTCCAACAGGAAAAAAACCCTATGTAGTGGCGTATACAGCAAAGGGGGGAGTTTCCCAGGAGCTCTGCACGATGTGTCTCAGGGGCTATGGAAGGTGTGTGCAAAAACAAATACCAAACAACCACATGACCATGAGTTGACTGTTTGGCTTCAGATGTAGTATGTTGAGGTCTTAAGGAGATGTAAAGAGGAAGTCAGTAAAGACAAAACAGGTGTATGATGTGTTGTACAAGAGACTGGACATTAAAGAAAGAGAGAAGAACTTGTATCGACTGGCAAGACAGATGGATCARTCTGGATAGGATGTGCAGTGGGTGAGGCTTGTTAAAGACAGAAATGGTGATGTTCTAACAAGTACAGAGAGGTTTATTTAAAGAAGCACTTTGAGGAGCAAAAACATGTATAGAATGAAAGGGAAAGATGAGGAGAGGTCATAAAAACTGTGGTCCTGGAAGTGGAAAAAATGAGTGAGGATGATGTTCGAAAAGCTTTGAAGAAGKAGAAGGGGAAGGCAGCAGGACCTGATGACATAGCAGTGGAGATATGGAAATTTCTAGGAGAGACAGCAGTGAGGCCTTTGACTTTGCACTTAAAAAATGAAAAAAAAAAAAGTCAGCTGTAGAAAAACAGAGCACGTGTGTGAAAGAGAGAGGAGGTGGAATAGTGAGGCTACAAGGAGCAGAGGTCCAAACGGTGCTGGACTTCAAGTACTTTTGAGTCCACTGTCCAGGAAACTGGGAAGTGTGATAAAGAGGTGACAAAAAGAATCCAAGCAGGATGGAGTCAATGGAAAGGAAAAGTTTTAGGAATGATTTATGACAAAAGGGTGGTGTCAAAGGTGAAAAGAAAGGTTTACAAGGGAGTGGCGAGACCACCTATGTTGTAAGGTTTGGAGACAATGAAAAAAGAAAAGAAACARAATTGGAAGTGGCAGAGCTGAAAATGTTGAGATTCATTTTGGGAGGGAGAAGRACACATAAGATTAAGAATGAGATCAACTGAGGTACAGCTAGTGTTAACCAAAACCGTATTGTGTTTCTGTCTGTACTCCAAACATTGTCTCTTCCTTCATTTATTCATTCCTAATTGCACCAGTCATGAAACTTAAAGTTAATGTCACTGTCTAGAAGCTTGAAATCATTTACTGTTTAAAACCTGTGACACCTGTATAACATTGTGTAAGGGTCACCTCGAGTGAAATAATCAAGAAAACTGTCATGACATCAGGCCTCCGATGGGCCCTGTAAAGAGACAGAACTCTGTTCCAGTTGAACCTGAAATTGGGTCACAACAGGTCACCTTAACTTTAAAGAGACATTCTATTTTTCTTAAGCAGATAATTAGTTTGATTTATTTTCTTAACTAAGAGTTTTACGCATTTTGATAATCATGAAACATTGGGCCTCATGCAAAAACATGTTCATATTCTTATCCTAAATTTCTCTTACTTCTGTTTGTACAAAGGGTTCGTACAAACATGCCATGTCAGATTCAACAAACTCTTCTATCTTCATGAAAAGTGTGTAAATGAGCTGCGTAAATTCCACCTGTTCGTATCCAGCTGCATGTGCACGCGAGAGGAGATTAGCATAATTACCACCCCAAATACACCATATAAGGCTATGTTTCCTGCCTCAGATAAGTGTCCCTTCATGAAAATGACAGCGAAAACTAAAAAGAAGAACTTTAAGAGTTCAGAGATTGAAGTCCGTCTGTCAG
>NW_013952426.1:955356-971999 GCF_001266775.1 Austrofundulus limnaeus | reverse complement strand
CATTGGTGAATGCCACAAATTCTCCTAAATCACTCGTACGCACAACTTAAGAACAAATCTGTGCGTACGAACGGTTCTTGCATGAGGCCCATTGTTTATCAAAGTTACAGGAGAAAAGAGAACAGGCTTTTCTCCCTTAGTATGATTCAGCTATATTATGGATTTTTCTGTGGAAATGTCTTAACTAAACTAATCTTCACGGTTTAAGTTCATTATGAAACATCAGTGTCTTATTTGCCTGAATCATTTTGAAAATGTCTTTAAACTGAAATAATTCCTTCTTTCAGACATTTTTTGAAGAGTTTCTCATCAGAAGATATCTAAACGTGGAACTAGCTGACGCTGAAAGGGTAACTTGTGCCGGAGGATCACTACTGGGTGGGAGAATCTAAATGGATTTTCTGTACCGACTATTGATCTTTCTAAATACCTGGACAGGTGACAGACATCAAAGGTAGAAGCTGGCTTTATTACTGAGCGTTCTTGTTCTGGCCGACACCGAGGAAGAGAGGCCTTGCTCTTCTGGTTCCTCAGATTCTTTAAAGATAATCTTATGGGTTAGGAACTAAATAATATCTTACTTTTCCTCCTTACCTTAAACTCATGCCTTGCCAACTCTTGGTTAGGTGCCAACAAAGGTCAGGTACTTAAGACCTAAGCTTGATATTTGCTGCTTCTATTTTTTGTGCTGGATTAATCTGGTTAAGTTAGGATGTGCACTTACATTGTTATTGATTCTAAACTTCTTATATAGTAGGAAATTAATTGTCACCTATAAGTGTACTGTAGGGATTTTGTTTGATTGTGTACATAACTGATTGCATTTATTGATGGACCTGTCAAAACTCACTGAGCCAAGTCACTTATTGTGTTTTGTCCATTCACTTTTGCACGGAAGACATACTTACCGAAAATAAGAGAACCTTGCTAAATAATTTCCTTATAACTTTTGTTATAAGAAGTGTAAGGTCAAACCCTTACAATTGTTAGGCTGGAAATTGTAAACTGTTTTTAATTATTGCTTTATGACGTGTGCTGCTGACCTCTTGGCCAGGTCACCCTTGGAAAAGAGGTCTTGATCTCAATGGGTTTTATCTGGTTAAGTAAAGGTGATTGACTGATTGATTGATTGATTGATTGATTGATTGATTGATTGATCGATTGATTGATTGATTGTGTGCAATTAACTGTCAGAAAAAAACTGTCACCATTTAATGTTTGCCACTTTGCTGTTATTACAGTTAGTGTTGCAAGTATGTGAGCCCAATGGCAGCGCAGAGTAACGAGTGCTAACCCTAACAATACAAACTTACCTGAAATACTGCCATAAACTGGAGTACGAGAAAAGCAATAAAATGTAAACTGAGGCAAACAACTGGAAAAACAAATACAGTATACTCAGCCAATAATCCACAATGCACTCAGTCAATCTGTCCCTTACGGGCAACAAAGTAAGAGGTAGATGGAGATAGTGCAGCTGCATATTGTGCTACTGAAGATATGCTGTCATTCCACATTGTGGAAAAGGCTGGATTTCAATGAACAGCTTACAATTTTAACCTGTTAAAATGAAGAAGTTAATTTGAATGATGATTTGTAAATATAATTTTAGAACACATGATAATTTAGAGTCAAAATAATGCAAGCGCAATTGTCATTTTTAATTGTCATATTAATCATTATCATCTACAGTAAATGCCATGATTAATTGTGATACATTTTTCAGCCAATATCGTGCAACCCAAGGTACAGCACAGGTTGAAGGGCTGGGACATAAAGAAGCCAGACTGAGACATGTGGAGAGGAGGAACAATGGATATATTGATAAAAGGATGTTAAAAAGAAGAGGAGTAAGGCAACAGAAGATAGATGCAGATAAAGAGGATAGTTGAAGTGAGCATAGAGTGTGATGGAGGAAGATGACTCACTGTGGCGACCTCTGAAGAGGGAAAACCCAAAAGAAAAAGAAGAATTTGGTGTCTGTGAGGGACTTGTGACCTATCCAACTTGTACCATGCTCCACACACAGTGGCTGTTCAAGATAGGTATCAGCTMCCCGTYGAYTCAGAAAGGAAAAGTGGGTAAAGAAAATGAACAAATAGATGTGTGATTTTATATTGTGCCACTCCAGCACATCTCTTAATCCAGATAACAAAACAACCAACTTCTGATGCTTATAGGATGTATAAWATAGGCTATCTGCCACTGTAGTCTATTTCTTCATAACCCCTTTAGAGTGTGTTGATTGAAAGAAATCCATCACAAAGTTGTCAGCACTGCAGGAGCCAAGCCCTCCCTAACAGCTCCCCTGCTGAGAAACAATTGGCTGAACAATGTCCCGCTTCACTAACAGCTTGTGTGCTTACCTGAATGTGGCCTTCAGGATCTGTCCAGAGGTGCTTTCTTTRGTGTGGTTGTTATATCCGTAGAAAAGGTCTCCAAAGACTGTCTGGTTAGCTGGAACATCTGTCGCTTCACCACAGTCTATCCCCTCAGTGCAGGCTTCAGACAGCGGTAGACATGACCTCCCATCAGGACCTCGCTTATAATCTTCAATGCACCTAAAATAAAATTTAGGATTAGCTATTAGGGCTTTCGTTTAATAGTAGAAATTTTATTTTGTCAGTTATTCCTTAATATAAATTGCATTTGACTGTATTTCATTATGTTCTAGCCCTTGGTTGCTCTGTATTTGTTTATTTTTTATTTCTGTTAAATCTTTTCAGCTTAAATGTAATGCGATTGTACCAATTAAACCAAGCACATTTTAAACTGAAGTTATTTTGTAATTCTGCTTCTTCTAAAATAAATAAGACGCACTTTAAATCAGAAACCACACGACAGCAAGCCTCTGTCTTTTGGTTTAAAATGTGCATACAAGATCAGATAAATGTAAAAMTGAAAAAAAAAGATCAAAAGTTGATTTATCTGATCTGCAAAGACTTAGCTGGGTTTAAATCTTGATCAGTTCTTTTTAATAAGTCTGTACACCCATATTTTAACAAAATGAGACAGAAACTGTCTATGTTGACTAGAGCAGATCTACCAGAAAAAAAAAGGAAAAAAAATGACATGGTGGCAGCTAAATGTTTTTTTTTCCTGTGTGATAAGAAAACATAAACTAGCAACATCTTTTATATTTTCAAGTTGTGTCACATTTGTTTACTACAGATGATGTTAAAAAAGGGTGTATATATATTTTTTTTTATTTTTGTCTCAAAAGTAAGAAAAGCCAGTGTAGTTATGATTGGTATTGTTGGTAAAGTTAGGATTAGTGAATCTGATTTGACATCAAACATGGATTAATTTTGCAACTATCAGACAATGTATGTGTGTTCCACTCTCTCATGAAATTGTTCTTTTTCCTCAGTCTAGGCTTACAGTCATAAATTCCAGCCAGGCAGAGACCTCTGACCATATCACCATGGTAATGAGGACCCTGGACCCTTCCATATCTGACAGTGATCTTCTCTTGAATTTGACTCTGTGTCCCAAACTTTCTGTGGTACTCCGAATAACCACAAAACTCATAAAAACATTTGTTTTTCTTGTTTCATTCTTTGTTTGTTATGTATTCATCATATTATTTCATGCTTTAAACGTGTGTTTGCTTCAGTCAGTGAGGTGTCATTTAACATATTTTATTTCAGTAACTGAAGGTGGAAAAGATTAATTTTTCATTTCAATCTTTACATTTGGTTTTTGCTGTTATTAACTTTTGAGTGGATGAGAGGATTAGAAAGCTAGATTTTAGAGTTTAATTTTTTTTCTTTTTACTTAAAATAATCCTTGGCATTTTTTAGAAAGAGCAGAAGAGAAATGTGTCTTTCTCTCAATTGTTGACAGTTAGCTTAATCCAGGACTTGGAAAAGTGTAAATTCTCCCTCTGTCTTTGTCTCTTCCATGTCCTGCTGATCAGGTCTGAGCCCTTCTACTTAAAGTTTCTCCTGGTGTGTTCTCTTCTGAAAAGGTTGTTTTAACAGACTGAGCTGAGTTGTTTTTAGCTCTTCCATTTCTCCAATGGGTCTCCAAACACCGCCTAGCGACCTGCGGCATTATGACGAGCTTTTTTTTTCTAACCTCTGCTGCTAGGGCAAAACCTGCAGAGCCCCAGGACCATAAAAGTCTGCAACACTGACTGGCCAATTTATTTTTTAATCTGCCTAGCAACTGTATGTGATTGGTTGAAAGACTGTAGTCCTGGGGTTCTCTGCCTATCCCCCCATGACAGAAACAAAACTAGTTTGTGGAAATTTACTGGTGAATAAATGTCAATGGAGAATATAGCTGATATAATTCACATTACATGTGGGCATACACTAGTGAGTAAAACCAGCATTTGTAACTGGATTTATAAAAGTATATTTTACATTTTTCTTCTTCTTCTTGTCAGGGARGGCGGCGCCCCAGCGCCCCCTATGGGCCAGCCGCCACAGTTTGTAGTATAAGTTTGCACAAGTAACAYCTTTCCTGTCAATCAATCCAAGAGCTAATCCAAGGGCAGAATTCTGCTGACGTCAAAATCGTAAGCATGTAGTACTTGGTTCTACCTTCTTAGGTCTTGAAGTGCACAACTATGTGTGGTTGGAATCGGAAATGGAGACACATTTGGCCGTGGCTGAACCAAGAAGAACTGCATACAGGCGTGCGAACAAAGAAGGGGCTTTAGTGGGAAGAAATTTCTGATGGTCAGATCTCCAGATCTTTACTTGCTCATTATAGTTTGGTTTCAAAATAATTTAACATTTGTTCTGGTTTATTAACAGATAGACCTGTTATTCAGACATACTTTTATTTTGCTTCATCATTTGAGTAAAGATTTAATTTCTGATTTTCTTTGAGTTAGCGTAAAATATAAATCTATATTTTAGACATTACAATATTTTATCACTTACTCCAATCCCCATAAACTACTGGAACCATCATACCCATATTTTATTAATTGATTTGTAAACAGTTTGTAAATATCCTATTTTGTAATAAAGCTACATAAACTATAAATACTGTGTCTTATTTTTGTGTGTGTTTCAAAGGGTCAAACTGTACTATTAACCTAGATACAAATGAATACATCTGAGCTAAGGATAAATAAACTAGAGCTATCAGTAATCTAAACATAACACAGAGTAATGTATATAAATATATTAATATTCTTATATATGCATAGAAGGTGTCTTCTACAAACCTAATKGCAAAAACAATAATAATAAAACGTTTTTCTACTGCCTCCAAAAGAATACATATCAGACTGATAAACATTTGCTAAGTTGGAATAAATACTGGGTTACAAAGTGTTATTATTAGAGGTGAAATGTATTAATTTTAATGCTCAGTGACTGTATAGGCAGTAGCTGAAAAGTACAAGATGAATGGAAAACAGCCATAAAAATGACTACATTTTTTTAGAAGAAAACCAACCAAGTGTGCATTTAACACTTTAAGATTACCTGCTGCACTCTGAGTTTCCTTTATAAATTTAATCAGCACTCACATGAATTTCATCAGCTTTTCATTACCTAACTGTTAAACATTAGATAAAAWGGCTAAGATATTCTTGTTGATGAAATGTTTAGAATTAGTACTAGCTCAGACCTTATACGTTTGCAGCTCCCCATCCTATGTAAATGTGATGTCAGATGTTGTGAGTACAGCATGATGTTTCAATAAAATGATGACAATAGCTTTGTGTTTGGTATAAAAGTACTGTTAATGAGAAATGTTGATGGAATGAATACAGTGGGTGTTTTTCAAAGATCTTTTTTCCTTTCAATAACATATCTTGTGAAACCTAAAACTTGATATTAACACCTTTATACATTTACTGTACACAGTGAGCAATCATAAATGCTATTAACTCTGATGTGTGACTGCTGAGTGGTAGAAAATAAGAGCCCACATGGCTGATTACACCACTGCAAGAACGAAAAAGCTTTTCACGGAGTAACATCAGTGGCATTATTAAGATGTTTTTCTCCAAAGTCAATATAATTAGACAAAAAAAGAGACTCACAGCTTTAGTTTGCTGTCGCTGCAAGGTGACTGATCTGAAAATGTCACAGATAAAAAAATAAAAAACTAAAGCTTGAGTTTGCCCTTCATACCCACTCAGCTGTTCCAAAAACTTCACCAGCACATTGTGACAAATTCATTTCTCACTCAACCAAAAAATTTATCTCAGATGCTACCAGTAGTTCTTCTAAAGGTGATTTCTATATAATAATCAATTTGTTTTGTAGAAGCCTCAGTGACAAAAAATAAATAAATAAAAAAAACAACACTATACAGTACGGTAAATGTTTTCAGGAATATACTTTCACAWATAAGATGTGTTCTGCAGGTTTCTTGGGAGTACAGTGAGGAACAAGAAAAACTGGCATTGAACAAACTGATTTTGAATTGGATCATATCATACTTCTGTAGTGATCACCTACAATRAAAAATGAAAATGAGCAATTGCATTTTTTTTGGAGGAACTATCAGCCTGACAGAGCCTTTTACTAAACTTTGTATCTATATTGTACAGTGGGGGTGTACAGTCATAATCAATGATGTAATAAAAGCTACAGTTGTGTCATAAATTACAGGAACTTAATAATTAMTTAATGAGTTTCATTTGCATTTACTGTACACTGTTTCTTTCCTATTTGGGTTTTGTTTGCTGAAAGCAAAATTATCTTAATCTAATTCATTAGTTTCTTGGCTCTAAATCCAAAACAAAATGTTCATGGAGACGTTTCCTTAATTGCCATTTTCGTTTTGGGTATGATGAATTTTGGATTGACAGCTTTACTGAAAGCTTTAAAACTTGCTGCAAATCACTTTTATTTCTAAGGCTCTGTTTACACAACTCTGTTTTGGTAGTAGAGTTTCTGCTGTTTGTGCACACAAAAACAGTGGTCATTTTCTCTGACGCGTTTGAATCCAGGTCCCAGTGTGGAGGTTTTTAGAAGGCCCCTGCAGAGAAATTGAGCATGCACACTACAAATGGCTGCAATCAACCTTTTTTCTGTGCCTGTGYGAGTAGAYAAATAACAGTAACAATATAGATAGAAGAGTGTTGCTTGTCCTACTCACCCTTTTCAATGTGTAGGAACAAACCTAACTCAGCCGCGGTCCAAATAAACATTAATAGACTCATTTATTAGACAGCTCAATCCAGGACTGAGGCATGTTCTGTCCTCCTCGGATCATTCAGAAAAAAAAAACACGGAGCCAGCAAGGTGGCAAAATGAGCCTGCCTCTGACACCCCTCTGAGTGCCTGAGTGAGGTAGTATCAGAGCCAGGCCCAAGCCGGGCCCGAGCCAGGCAGACCCACTTGTGAAAAAGCAACCCACRGTTTCRTGGCTCAGAAAATGATAATGACCTGATGACAGATTTACTGACATGCTGACGTGTAGTTTGTAGTTAGTTTAAAATAGATTGAGCCGCAGGATTGCTAAAGTGAGTTAATTCAGTTTGTTTTGGGTTTTGTTTTGATACAAGACAGACGTCTGTCACACAATAAATATGTCGCTTTCCACTTCAGCCGAGCTCCACGCCTCTTTTGATTCTGCGCTGTTAGGTTCATTTCTGAATGCATAAATGTGAGTGGGAACTGGCTGACTTAACCTGGGATTTACAAATGAACTGAGGAAGCTTAAAGCTGGACTGCTTTGTGCTGCAGTTTGGCAGAACTGTCTTGTCAAAGAGGCTAATGTGTTCACCATTTTGGATGTAAATGTTTTCACATTTAGGACTAAATTGTTGAAGTCCAAAAACATACTGTATAGCATCAACTAGTAACCTGGCATGGAAAGTACAGCGGATTTGAACAGCCACAATTTGATTTGACACAATCAAYCTTGGAAGAAAGCTAACGTTTCCAGACACTAGCTACATTTACATGGAAACAAGTAATTGGATTAAACGGCTGTTCGGAATAAAAATACATCATGTAAACAGCCCGTTCGGATTATTCTGATCTGACTGAGCTCGATCCGAATGAATTTTTAATCCGAATGAGTCGGGTGGGTTATGCCGATTGATAATCGGAATGACGTGCATGTAAACACTTAATCAGATCATCTTATTCTGATTAAAGAAAACTGACCTGAGTGCGCAGGTTTTTTGACTTTATCCACCCAGTTCTGCTCTTTAGAGGAGGCGGAGCAGCAGCGTTTCCAGCTGCGCTGCGCCGCACAGAATTTTTCTTCCACCCTCTCTCAACAAATAAAAAAGGAGACAAACAGCAGATGTTGCTTCGCAAACAAAATAAAATAAAAAAAAACATGTATTGCTTCATCTGCAACTCAACCGAGGAGTAACGACATCTCTACCGTTATTAAAAGCTGACACGGGTCCGTCCTAAGCGCACATAAGAGCTTTGTTTACGTTTGTAACACGGTAGTAGAGCTGAAAGTTTACAACACTGTGCATGTAAACACTTGTCATGATCGGATTGTGTCCATGTAAACAGTACATTCATATTATTTAATCCGAATACATTTCAATCCGATCAAAACATTTTGTGCATGTAAACATAGCTATTGTTACATGCAAACAGGGCCTAAGAAAATTTGTAGTAAGTCATAGAGCATTGCTCCAAAATGTTACACTTTGATCTGGTTTCCATTATTTTTACACTGCACTTCTGAAAATGCACCAATAAATCTAATTACTTTTTTTAACATGAAGCACACTACATCACTCCCTTTCTCTGGATCACTTCCTCACTTTGATTCACTGGTTAGTCTGTTGACATTTCACACTAAATAAATTGCGCAAGGGTTCACTTACAATTGAACTGAGACCCACATTTTCAGGTGAACCAGAGTTCCTTTATTTGTTCTGCACCATAKTTCAGATGAGCTTTCACACCTGCCCAAATGAAGAAGGCTATCCAGGAAAGGAATTGTGGTCCATTTAAAATGAAGCTCTAGCGTGAAAGCATCCATAGACCTCTAAACTAAYATGCAGCCATTTTCATTCAAAAATAAGGAACTATCACATAATGTCATGCATTATTTGGAGTTTGATTGTAGTTGGCCTGAATAAAACTGTATATAATTGTTACATATTGGAAGAAAACTGACTGCATTTTGACATTTTTCATTTGGACTGAACTGAAATGTAAACATTTCCCCAGCAAAATCAGAAATCATCAAATAACACTAGTGTARAACAACTTCAAGTCGGCAGCAACATCTTATCTTGTTTTTTGTCACTGCATCAATATAAAACTGATTTWGTTTGATTTTCAGTAGAAATAGGAATTGTAAATATTCAATATTTGGAGTGGATTTTTTTTTTTTTTGATGCACACAGATACAAACGTTTTCCTCAATGATAGCAGCTAACATCATAGAGATACTGGCTCCACAGTCCTGACTGATAGCCTGAGGACCTTCTAAGATATTAAGCAGTTTTTTAAACTCATTAGCTGACCCAAATATCTCACTTTYAGATTAAGATAGAAAYAATCTTTCTTACATTAAATGGCAGWTAAAATGGTATTGATAAGRCACTAATGCTATTTTTATRTACTAAAAATGAAAATAAATAAATSAGAGGCTTTCACGGAAAAAGAAAAAAATGGATTTCCATGAATTAAGACTGACTTGCGCACAAAAATAAATTAAGGAAAAATCAATGAGAATACTATTTTGTAAAAGATAATGGTAATATAAATTGTCTAAGTGTATGAATATGTTAATTCCTGTGCTAATAAAGTGCTAAAGACACCTCTAAAGTTTCGTCACACCTTGTGCGGCAGCCTGTCAAAGTAGTGATGACAACTCTCAACATGACAAGATTATGAGCTGTAATAATTACTGTAATTATGGATCTAAACTGCTGACTGTGTTCCTTCTTACCCACAAAACATCTGGATGTTGTAGAGTGTCGGGTCATCCTCTAGAGGGGCCAGCTGTTGGAGACACAGCTGCTCACATCCACCATTGAAGCCGTCAGAGCAGTCGATGCCGATGTGGTGGTCATAGCACCCGGTCCCATCCTTCATTGGACTCAACCCTGGAGGACACTGTGGGAGGAACAAGTGTTTCAGAATGACTCATGCCAGGATTTATAAATTTYGGTTTCATTTAGGTCCATTTTCCTAGAGCTACTGAGGAGAAAGGCTGGGAAATTAACTCTACTCCCTGATGGAGCAGGTACACATACACAAAGACATTTGTGTCATAAAAGACAAAGAGTTACATTTCTGTTCCTATTAGTGTAGCCTGAATGAGCACCGAGTTTACTGTAGTTTGTAAAGAGAAAAAAAAGCAAAATATTTCACGAAAAATATGTTGCCATCATGAACAACATTGGGTTGCAACAGACAGATGAAGGTGTATGGGTGGAATAAACCTTAAAGGGAGGGGAAATTTATTTTTAACTTATGGTGTGATGAAGAATAGTACACTGAGAGAACAAACAACATATTTACTAATTTTAGATGAAAGTATTTGCCGCTTTATGTTGATAAGTGAAATCTGAAGAATTGTGAATGTGGTAAATATAACATTGTTATTACATGCAAGACTTACTGTGATATAAGTAATTTACAACATTTATGCAAGGTAACATGACTTAACTAGATAACGGTTTTCAGCATTGTTTTGAACTTGGAGCTGCATCTGTTTATTTTTTTTTCAAAGATTTCTTTCACTCTGTTAAAGAGGTCCCATTGACTCTCGCTGCTAAAGAAAATGAGAAGACACATCTTGTTTCCTTTTTAACTKAAAAATCTAAAGCAAACAAACAAAAGACAATAAAAAAGTCTGTTCAACAGCAAGAATAGAAAAAAAACAGTTCATTTGTTGAGCAGCTTTGGTCAATTAGGCTGTTTTTTTGTTGTACAAAACCACCAAGAACCATTTTTTCTAAATGCCAACAGCATTGGGGATAAATTTAAAAAAGAGCTGCGAGACCTGACTTCACCTCGTGTATCCTTATCTATAGCTTTGTTCAGAATTTCCCAAGATGTTTTTTATAGACCTGTCAAGTCGATTTCACATAATAGTTTCTGTCAGCTAATACTTCAAAGGCAACTTTGATGAAGTGCACTTTAACAAGGTACTATTGCATTCACAATGGTGACTTGGATTCCWTCAAGGAAGAAAGCAAAGTATCAGAGCCAGCTCGTTTTATTATGTAGACCTTCTGGATTCATCCAGACTTTCAGGTGGCTCATTTAGCTAATGAAGCTCACAAGTTTGCTGTGAATTCCAACTTCTTTCTCAACTTTTGAAAGCTGCAAAACAAATTTGTTAGGCTCTGACCAATTCAGATCAAGTACAGTTTTAATGTAATGTCACATTATGAAACAAAAAACACACTGCCTAATACTTTATAACTCCCCAAAATAGTTATTTTTAGGTATACATTAATATTTAGAAAGAATAAAACCATCCCATGAAAGTAATTTTTTTCATAGAAAATCATAGCTATTTTTAAAAAAAATTGCCATAGATACATTAAAGGATTGGTTTTGCAACCCTTTAGCTTAAAAGCTAATCATGTTTGCAGAAATCTGAAAACATATCACTGTCTAGTTCAGTCTATTAAGTATAAAATATATTAAAGTTGCAGAGTTGGCACTACAAGTCGGACATTTTTAAAAACCTTTTTCAAGATAGCAAAGCACTGCTTAAAATCACATCAACAAAAATTTGTACTTTAAACACGAAAGACAAAAATTCTGTGATGATGGATTTTCACATTTTTTGCTGAGTTTTTAAAAAGTGTATATTATCATTGTAAACTAAACCTCCATACTGAGGCCAAGTTTTCTGTTACTTTTAAGTGAGCATTGTTCAGATTTCTAAAGTGCCATTTACCACAGCTTTTCACTAGAAAATTTTTTGACTGCGTGCAAAGCTTTATGAGTATTTTTTTATTCTGTAAAAAAAACAAAAAAACTTGAATACAGCCCCAGATAAATAGGTTGGCATTTGTGTTGTTTCATTATTATTATTATTTATTCTAGTGTGTCTTGTTTCTTTTTTACTGATGCCACTTTCTCACAACTTGGCCTCTTCCAATAGACGTGAGAGAAGGATTCATTTCTGTTTTCACCTTCAGCAACACTTGTGAACACTGATAACTTATTTGTTTGTTGTTGTTTTAGAGAAGATCCTTCATGTGGACATACATATAAAAGAGGGTGTAAAGAAGAATAGGTTAAAGACAAAAAACACATAGGGAAACTTGAGTTTGGCACAAACTAAGAACATAGCAATAGCATTGTTTTATGGGTTGATAATTTACTTGACAACAAAGGCTCAAAATCCGTGATAAAAGCTAGACCTACCTAATTAAATATCGGGAGGCTTTTAAGTGGCCTGTGTGGCTTAAAAAAAGCTGCTATCCAAGATCTTCATTATCAGTCAGTAAGAGTTTTAACAGCTTCAATTTTACCCGATGATCCTCTTGACCACAATCAGTGTTTCACAGCTTCTTTGTAAACTAAACAGTAGTACAACCTCATAACAGCCATGTCTTGTTTATTTGTTTTCCTATTTCTTGCCAGTAAATTCAGCCTTATGTGGCATTTTTGGTGTGATGTATTTGTGGAAGTGTCTGAACAGAACGGAGCTGAATGAGTGGTCTTTGGTCTTGCTCCCTGGATAAACTGTTATTGATTTTGTCACCCTGCAAGAGAACAAGGTGACAAATGATTTATTGCTGGTAACGCGAAGAGCACACGAGACACTGAATCTCCTAATACATCCGTGGAACCTAGTGAAGTCGGTGGATTTGTGGACAATGATGTAGGCAGAGAGGAATACGTAGTTATGAGTTGTTGCCCTGCTGCTTGCGAGCTACAGACAAAGCTGAATATTGACATCATGAAAAAGCTTCCAAGATGCCGGAACAGCAATAACACTGGGCTACTGTCCAGGTATCCATCGGCTAATAATCATTAAGAGCTTGAATCTGGGACAGTCTTTGCCAGTGGATTGTTAGTGACGAGGATTTTCACAAATCTGGTCTGTAATKCAGGGTCAATTATCAGTACCTCCAAGACCGCAATCCTTGCAAAGAAAATCTTTCTAAAATATATCTCATTGATAATTCATCTTAGTTAATTTATTTGGAATGCCACTCTCATCATTATCAATGGAATACATTTAATAGCTCTGTCTGAAAGTAAAACAGTTCAGATTAAATATTTCATAAGTCCAAAAATCCAGTTTAGGTGATTTTTTAAATGTTCTTAAGTGGTAATGAGGTTATACTTGGAATTCTTATTTATATTCATTTTAGTTCAGTTTTAAACATTTGTTTATAGGGAGCATAGGCTTTTTTGGAACTGCAATGCTTTGGTCTGAATTCATTGTTCCTGTAGCTCCACAAACCCCTCTTTCACCCATTATCTGAGGTGCATCAGAGAGTAAAGCTTGGATTATACTTTGATACAACGTGAGACAGCAGGTTGGTGATTGTGTAATTTCAGACGTCTTTTTCCTGACCGAGCATAAACCGACTGAAGACTCGGCGGGCCATGATGGCTGGATGTTTTTATTTATTTATTTATTTATTTTCACTCAATGACCAGTGCTGTGTTGGGTGAAGAGTCCACAGACGTTTTTTATTATTATTATTATTATTATTATTATTATTATTATTATTATTATTATTATTATTATTATTATTGGCGGGTGCGGGAAAAAAGACTCACAGATAAACCAGCTGCTCTCCAAGCTAATTTAACAACTGGCTTAAGAGAAAAGATCGTTTTAAACAAAACCTGCAGAAGGAAGAGCTGCTCTGAGTCCTGCTCTGGTTCTGCTCCACAGTGCTGCATTGCTCCTCATGAACAAACAACCCCACAAAGTTCTGATCAAACACATGCTCTGAGCCGCAAGGTCCACGTCGCAGAGCTCTGACTGCGGGCAATGTACACAACGGCTGTCACCAGAGGATAGCAGTGGGAGAGCAGACAGATTATGCTTTTTTTGTCACTCAGCAGGGGGAACAAGATGTGCGACTCAAAATATAAACCAGTCTTAACTTGTTGCGGTGCGGTCTCTTTATTTATTTATTTACTTTTAATTTTATTTATTATTTCTTTTTAATTGTCCTGTCTGGCAATGTGTAACTCAGAATCGATGTCTGAGTGTTCAAATGAAGCCCAACAGTTTTACTTTCACAAGTGCAGCAAAATGGCATTTCACCATGATGCTCCACTTGATATACTGCATWTTGAAACCTTTATTATAAATTATTTCAGGATTAATCCATTATAACGGACATAGAGATGGAAAAGTAAACAAATAAGTGAAAACGTTTATTTTTTACTATAGTAAAGAAGAAAAGAAAAGTAGAAGAGAAATATGAGAACTGCAAAGAGAAACCGATATAAATTATCCAACATGTGAAAGTGTGAAATGCAAATGAAGCACTTCACACCCCACCTCCTCCAGGTTTCACTCCCTCTGATCATTACTTTGACAGCTGAGTTATTCTAGAATTACCAGTGGCACATAAACTTAATATATACAAATTGATTAAATGACGTCAACGACGGACGACGGAAACGTCCATTCAGCCTTGCATGTTCAAGTCAGGGTCTGACCCAAAGCGAGAGGTGAATGAAGACAACAAACCTGCAGAACTGCAGATTTGTGAAAGTGGTAACTGTAACGTTTATGCCTTTTGTTGGGAAAATACTATGATGTAATATTTTTGTCACTCATAGAGTAAAAAAAAATAGAGACACTAAGTACACAAAATGTATTTAAGGACTAAAAAAGTGGATTTTGCATTTTATGCCCCATTTAAGACCTTTGCAAAGATTTCCCTATGACTAAACACAGCTAAGCAATAAAATACAGTATATCTATCATAAACATTTCAAGTCATTTTATCTATTTCATTATAATTTGTCTAAAGTTCAACAACTTTGCAGCTTTGCAAAATCAAAGCAACTTGAGTTAAAACTTTGGTATATATGGTTACAAGTGGCAGTTTTACCTGATGGGAAATGTTGAATTATCATATCAGCAGCTCAAAATTATCATATTTTGAGGAAAATTATCATACACATCCAAACTGCATTCTAGGGAGGCTCAAATTTACAAATACGTCCTGCCACAGCTCACAAGTGCTCTGTATTCACAAACTGCATGTTCTTTTGTTTATAATAAAGTTAAAAAGCACTGTATCTGACTGTTGGGTGTCTTTTTTTGCAAAAGCTTTATTGTAAACAAGAACAAAACGGGGAGTCTGGGGAAATGTTGCACATTAGATAAAATGACTAAAATAAAATGTAAATTAAGAAAATAGGTCAAGTTAGAATGAAATCAGGAAAATAACAAATCATTGTTGTTTATTATACTTTTGATTAGTCAATATTGAGTGCATACTGTGCAACTTTATTCTGCAAGCCTCCAAAATCATTTTTTTCTTTAAAAATAGCTTCTGGATGACACCTGGATGTTTATTAAATGTAAATGTTGCTTATACTCTTCACCTTCTCAGTCCCACCTTTTTTCTGATTTTATAGCTTCTACTTCTCTCACATAAGTGCTACTGTTACATTTATCCTTGCTGCTACTAATTGTCATCATAACCATAATGTGTGAGTGGGGTTTGGGGGTTCTCCCCTAGAAAAATTTGAATGAACTAGGTGCTGTTTCCTGCATTCTGGTGTATTTGCAGGTTGTTAAACATATGCTTTCATAACTATTTTAGAGACAAATCCTTCATTCAGCTCAGTATATGAATCATCCTTTTTTTGTGTTGCATTGGACATTTGTTTCTTTGACCAGCTSGTAGCCTAAGCAGTACAGTTTTAATAGGGTTAAAAAATAAAACACTGGTGACTGCTTTGCAGCAGCCAGCCTTCTCTTTAGAGACAGTATGTTAAGAGAACAAAATAAAAATTTCATCTGTTCCACTCCATTTTATTTTTTTTAATATAAAGTTAATTATTTTTATTTTACTGTCATAGCTCTAACCCTCCTTTTTATTATGGTTTGGGACAGGAAAAAAAGACAAAGTTATTTTATAGGGATCTATTTTAGCCAAAACAATGTTTTAATTAACATCCCATCATGCGCTGGTGGAACCAGGTGGACGATGACGGGCAGAGCCGCTGGGTGTTTGAGTCCAGGAAGGGATCCGGGAAGCAGCAAGCCTCTGATTCGGAGTCCCGGATCTTCTGGCTCGGACTGATCATCTGCCCCATCATCTGGGTGGTCTTCGCCTTCAGCGTCCTGTTTTCAGTCAAGATTAAATGGATGCCTTTAGTGATCATGGGCGTGGTGCTGCAGGGGGCCAACCTGTACGGATGCGTTCGATGTAAAGTGGGGGGAAGACCAACTTAAAGAACATGGCCACCAATTATTTTGGCCGACAGTTCCTCAAACAGGCTCTGTCTAAAGAGGAGGAATCCTAGAGGTTTGAGAATTTCACGGCTTAAATGCCAAAAGAACACGTTTAAATCTCAACACGGACTAAAACAGCTCTGCTTTTATTTATTTTTTTCCATCTTCCAGGCGAAAGTCAAACGTCCGGTTGGCATTTTTACAAAAACTGAAGCTGAGCAATAAAACTCTTTTTTTTAACAAACACTTCCGCCGAAATACAAAAACTGACTGTAGTTTTGTGTTTTAGTCTCATAAATCCTTCTTTAGTTTTATTTTCTTTATTATGT
>NW_013952426.1:949791-955293 GCF_001266775.1 Austrofundulus limnaeus | reverse complement strand
TTTTTTCCTCCATAGCTTACCTGTCTAATATCAATCTGTCAGGAGATAGTGACAGAGTGAACAAATATGTTAAAAATATATTTTTAGAAAAGTTACATACTGCACCTTTAAATAGGCGCAACATGTTCCGTTTTGTGGTAATTGCAGTATATATCTGTATTTCAGTGAAAAGAGATATTTCTTGTCAGAATGATGTACAGGTCAGAAGATAATGACCATCCACAGACACTAACAAAAAGGTCTTTAAAGGTAAAGTAAATCACCATTTCTCCTGGATCATTTAATAAGTGGACGGTGAGTAAAGAGTGCTGTCTCATCTTCTGTAGAAGAGGCTAGCAGTATAAAACCCCCCACTGGAGAAAAAAAAAAACGAACCTCCATGGCTTTTAATCCTGTTTCTTAATGGAGATAAATTCCTGCAGTGATTTTGAGGCTTAAGAGAATCAGCACTGTGCTATTGCCAAACACCAACAAATCCCTGTGAGAGGAGTTGGATAAGCTATGCAGTTTTCAAATTTGTCTGATAGGCAAATCAGTAGAGGGCTACAATAAGTGAGGACCAAAACAGGGAGGGGATGCCTTCTCCAGAGTGGAAAAAAGCTATGTTGTTCCCTAAAGGATTCAATCAATAAATCACAAATAGTCCTGATAAGCTTATCTAGCTACAGTAAATTAAAAAAATATATATATAAAATAAAGCATAAACAGGGTTTGATCCATTTATGTGTTAGTCACTGTAAAACTTTCTTGTGCAAATATTCTAATCCTGTCGTAGTTTAAAACAGGACCCCTCTAAATTAACTGCATGCAAATATTACACACACTAGCTAAAATGTTTTGAGCAGAGGCAGGCACGTGGAGTTAAAGCACATCCATGGAATCAATGTGCAAAAGTGGAATTCATAACATAACCATTGTTTCTTGCAAATGTTTTCATTTGACATTTAGTTTGATGAAAAACCAAACAAAAAACATTTTTTAAACTGCAATTCTATTCTTTTTATTTGAAGTAAAACATTTTTCCATGAGGCCATCATATTTTCCTCTCAGTGACTTAAAGTACTTAAAAAATATGACTTTAAGATGWCATATATCAGCCAGATGTTGTAGACAGTAAAATGTTCCCAGCAAAGAGCTGTATATTTTGAACTGCATGATAGTGYTTATGCTTCCTGTCTGTGCCTGTAACAGGATATTGGTGTTTTATTTAATTTAGAGAAAATCTCTGGCCGAAAATAAGAAAATAGATGGTTTGTCCGACCGCCCAAAGCAACCTGGATTTATGTTGACCTGAAAATGATCTTTTGTGGATGTGTGAATATCTCTTTTCTATTGTTAAATGTCAAGTAATACAGAGCTACTAAGGTCCAAACATGTTTGAGGGAATGTTCAACTTGTAGACCACACAGTAGACCAAGATTCTTCAGCATTTGTGGTATAATAGACATGTATTCCTGTCTTTCAAATGTTTGTCTAAAGCATGACAGAACCTTAATAACAAGGGGATAATTATAGTCCATTTTATTTGTTAAGCATTAACGGTCTCTTAAAACAAGTAAAACTCAAAGAAATATATAGCAGCCACCTTGATGCATGCCATTGGTTTAATAATTAGGTCAACTGATTAACTTTTGCAGTCAACTCAATTCAAGATGGCTATTTGTTAACTCTGGAAAAATCAACCCAAATTGTATTTAATTGTACAGATATTGAGCCTAAAATGGATTTTAGAGTAGTTGAGCCAACATAAACCAACAAAAACAGGTCATGCAAGATCCCTGTTTAATACTTGGACATACAAATTGATGTAGTGTGGTGACTTCAAGGACTGCATCGAAAAGACAAACAAYGTTTTGTTTTCTATTTTAAAAACACATATTCTGTGTTTCAAGCTTATAGCATTTTGCTATAAGCTGCTGCATATCTCTGGGGATATAACCAGCTATATTGAAGTCAGTATAGTAATGTCCTTATTTCAGTAAAGTTTTCTGATTCGGATTCTGATTCTGATCACAGTGCTGTTAATAAAAGGCATTTGCATTTTAGGCCATGACAGATGCTCAAATCCTCAGTCCAGTTTTATCTTATTTTATTTTATTTTTTGCTTTAATTCAYACGTTACCATCTTCATGGCAAATAGCATGACACAGAAACACAAAGCACACTGCACAAACCAGCAGAAGAAATTAACGATAAATCTGATTTAAATGTATTGATTCCCAAAACTAATACTCAAAGACTCAAGGTAACACATTTGTTTTTGATGTTCTCCAACTCAAACTTTTTAACTACAAAGTTAGCTGAAAATAATTACTTGAATTATTTACTGAACTTTGTGAACTTTTTAGTCTTATTTTGTTAAAATATTAATATAACTTTTTGTAGTTTTCCATTTAACTAAAAAATCTTGTCAATGTGAGCAGAAATTCAAATATAAATGGAGGCACTTAAGCGCAACTTTAAAACAGACAAGCATTATTTATAGTTTGTGGAGAATGAAAACTGAAGCCTCACTTTGAGTTTAAAGCCTGCTGCACTAATGAGATGGTGTTGCTTTTTATCTCCTGTTTTAAGACATTCCTTGGTCTACAGAGAACCAGACTTCTCTATGGGATTATTTGAGGTTACAAAACTACAATGAGCTGCAGGTCACACATTGCTGGTAAACATCTAACAACGGTGTGCACTACATACAACTAGGAATCTCACAACGCYTCCCAACATAATTGAGGCAATAACTGCCAAAGTGCAGTTCATATAATTATACTGATTTAACTACCATAGTATCATGTGTTGTGAATTCCACGGAGCCTCTTTTCTCCCAGTTCCTAACTGAAGAGGAAGCTTCAGCCTTGTTAAAATCAGTATTACACACTATGTGAATAATTAAACAGCCTTTTACCACTGCAGAATCTCACAATTCTTTTGTTGCAATTCATTATCTCTACTTTAAAACACCACATAGCTCACACTATGATCTTTGTCTAAGCCAAGCAAAGTGGTTACATTTTTCATTGCCATTTTTTATTTATTTTTATGCTGGTCCCAGCACACATGTTTGATATTCTGTTTTCAAAGATGCCCATATCAACCTAAGCCACCAAACCTACAAAAAAATCCAACAAACCGAGAAGATAAAACAGCAGTAATGACAATCAAATGTGCTCCTAKACCTCTTTAAGGTGAAGTCCTAGCTGTATTTCTGCCGGATATTGACTTCACTCAACACTGCTTAGTGTCCTAAAATGTGATCCAAGTCGCAAGATGAGTTTTTTGCTGCCATAGGGGATAATGTAGCAACTCAAAAATGGAGGCACAAAGMGGTTTAGCCAATAGCACAGACTCTGATGCTGTTTGAAATTATATATAAAAAAGAGAGAAAGAAAAAAAAAATGAAATAATATTTCACTTGTTAGAGATGTGGCTGTTATTCAGTGTCCTGTTGTTATTCAGTGCTGTGTAAAATGTGTACTTCTGATTGCTGGATTTGTGTGTAGTGAACTGACATCTTGTTGAAATTGTTGGGTATTTAGTTGGATGATGTCTTGTTTGTCGTGAGAGATGGAACAAAAGGAAAAAAACAACAACTTTTTTTCTATAGTCGAAAAGGACCTTGTCAACAAAGACTCATTTTTGTGTTGCTGGTTTGCTCGAAGGTTATCTTTTGCAAATAACAGTAAAATTAAAAAGGCAATCTATTTATTTTATTGGAAACAAAAGATAATGAAAAAAAATGTTTGCCATATTGATTTTCAATGTAATATTCATTTAATAGTTTTTATGCATGTTTTTTTTCTCCAGACACTCTGGTTTCCTTCCACAGATCTAAACATACCTTTAAAATGTCCCTAGGTGTGAGTGTGAATGATTGTCATATTATTTTCATATTAGTCTCTGTGTGGTCCTGTGATAGGTGTACCCAACCACCAGCTGCCCCGTGACTCGGAAAGAGGAAAAAAAATAAGGTAAAGAAAATGAATCAATGGATATTTTGATGGCTAGAAATATGAAAAAAAAATACTAGTATTGTTTTAGTTCTGATAGCATGSTTTTAGTAGTAAACTTTATGTGATACAGCAGAGTTCAATTTGATTGTGTAGGCATAAAATGGATCTTGAGGTAGCACTGAAAGTTATTCAGGAGTGCAACAGAAAAACACTTGGAGGGAAARTATGACCAATATTTCACCTCTGTTGAAAAAAGTTAGAAAACTAAAGTATAAAACTGCAATGTCTTCAACTGTGTTCACCATGGGTGATGTGGCATTTTATGCTTCACTTGGGTGTTATACAAAACATTATAAATGAAAAGATTTTAAAAAAAAGTAAATAAATAAAAATAATGAATAATAATGGTTTGGCTTAATTAAATAAATGATAAGTTGATAAAAACAAGTACAATTTGAATCTGCAGTCAGTCATTATCTTCATCTAAATACCAGCAGAGAGGGTTCAGTCTGTGTTTCAAAGGTCATTTTGTTATGAGTTCTGGAACAAGAACAGTTTGTACTTGTGAACCCAAATGTACTCTGATTTTGTGCAAATAAGAATGTTCTTTTTAGTTAATGAATCTTGTGACTTTGCACTCTGAGCAATAGAGCAAGCTCTGGGTCAAACACATGCTTCTACCAAAAGGGTTTCTGAAACTTGATTGGCTTGTGGGTTTGAGTCTACTTGTATCAGAAGCTACAGTAGACCTAATACTGCCTCCCAAACTCTGGGGAATATGCAACTTGCATTTTCATTATTCTTATTATCTTTAAGTCATAAATTTATTCATTTATCTTTGTATAATAAATGACACAAAACACAACTGACTTATTTAATTCTTGAGTCCATCTTTATCTCTGAAAATACACCACAGTTTAACTKTCTCTTTTATATTCTTGTATTTTTTGTGAAAATCTGCAGAACTATAACTCTTACACCACTATGTGACTGGGTGCGCCAAATATTTTATACAAACTTCCTGTTTTATCACAAATGGCTTTAAAACTGTGACATTGAAGATTGAGGTTTGATCAAAAAAATAATTTCCTTAATCAACAAGTTTAAGAATATCATTTCTGTCACCATCTTGTGACAATTTAAAAAAAAAAAAAAACTTTTATTGCATAGGAACAATACACATGAACTCCCARTGCTTCAGCCAATATTATCTTGGAACTAAACATGCCTATTTTTTAAAGCAAATGTGGTATTGTATTAATAYGAATAATATGAATATGATAATGCTAATAAAGCTTTAAATCTTAACACTTGGTGAACAGTCACGCTTTTTCTGTACGACAGCATATTTTATTAGTCKTTGTCACCTACACTAACCTTTTGATTTATCTTATTGTGACCTAAAGACACATACAGTGAGAGATTATGTGCAAGAACGGTGATCCGATTRTCTTGTGTAAAGAAGGCATGAAAAGATAACCTCCTCCTCTAAGCTTTTATTTTGTTAGTATTATCTTTTTTTTTCCTTTTGTGGGTAAATTATTTTGGTACCTCT
>NW_013952426.1:942015-944032 GCF_001266775.1 Austrofundulus limnaeus | reverse complement strand
CCAGCTGCAGTATTATTTAGTGTGTGAATGCGTGAGGTGATGTGATTTGCTGATTTAATGAGAGAGTATTAAATGTGTTGYCATTGCAGACCACACTAAAACAGCTCCTGTCAGTGGTATTTGAATGAGAAACTAATGTTACARCGATTTTACCAGCAGACATGATATTATTTTAAAATGCAYGTCATTTGCTACTTATCCACATAATTCTCTCTTGCCATAATGGTCATCTTAGTGTTTGTGTTGCATCARTCCCATCATATGTCATAAAGTCAGCCTGTATTTCTCTATAAAAATAATTAATGAATGTGTAAAGTAAAATTAATGTCTATACGCTTAAATCATAGCCTGAGTCATTTGATTATGTAATATTTGTTTATGAAACTTGTTTACAGCAACACTTTCTATAACCCTCAAATTGTTCTTCAAATTCAGCACAATAMCTGTTAATTGCCAAACCTTACATAGCTGTTGAAAATTACTGTTTATTATTATTTTTTCACCATAATGTAACCAATATTTTAGAGCTCAAATAAAAATATCAAATTATTTATTTTTCCCTTGATTTGATTCTAACTCCTTAAGGGTTTTTAGTTTTACAAAAGTCAATTTGGCAATTTCCACAGAGAAAATAAATAAAAATAATAATGCATAGTATTTTTCTGCTTAAGGATGCCAAAAACATGTTTTTAACATTTATTGTATTTTTTTAATAGATCAAGTTTTGAATTTTTGGAAGAGTAAATACACATGAACATGAATTTATTAATAAGCAAAATATTTAAAGTAACAGTCAGTATGGTTTTAGAGCTAACAATTCGACATCAATGGCTCTCATGGAATTGATTGAATAGATAACGACTGCTGTTGACCAAAAACAGTACTGTGTTAATGTTTTTGTTGATTTAAAGAAAACTTTTGACACAATTGATCACACAATTCTTCTTGAAATGCTAAATAAATATGGTAATAGAGGACCAGCACTGCAGTGGGTAACTAGTTATTTGAAAAATAGGAAACAGTTTGTTCAAATAAATGATATAAGATCTGAACTCAGTAATGTCACATGCGGAGTTCCTCAGAGTTCTATACTTGGACCAAATCAGTTTATTTTGTATGTAAATGATTTAGTAAATGTATCAGGGTTATTTAAATGTGTTATGTTTGCTGATGACACTACATTTTTTTGTTTGGGTAGGGATATTGAATGGTTATTGGAAAGGATACAAACAGAATTTGTAAAAATACAAACATGATTCAAACAACAAATTGTTGCTAAACTTGGATAAAACCAGTTACATGATATGCATTAATAAAAAGAAAACTATATTGATTTTCCATTTATGATGGTGTTGAGATTAGTAGAGTCAGTGAGATAAAGTTTTTGGGCATTATCATTGATGAAGGGCTGACGTGGAGAGCTCATGTGAATTACTTAAGAACAAAAATAGCTAAATCTGTTGGAGTACTGTATAAAGTAAGGGAGTTTTTAATGATAAAGCTCTGTTTATATTGTATAATACAATAATTGTTCCTCACTTGATTTACTGTGTTGAAGTCTGTGGTAAAGCATGTAAAACAATCACAAATCCTATTTTTATTTAACAGAAAAGAGCAGTAAGAATTATCACCAGAAAACATTAGAGTCACCCTTTGAATACATTATCTTGTAAATTAAAATTATTAAAATTGTATGAGTTGGTTGATTATAATATTTTGCAGCTTATGTATAAGGCTCATAAAAAATGTTGCCTTTAAACATCCAGTTATATTTTGTTAAGAGAGAAAGTTCTTATAATCTTAAAGGACTTGAGATGTTTGTGAAACAGAATTCAAACAAACTTGAAGGACCGATGTACTTCGGTTCAGGGAATAAAATTGTGGAATACTCTGGAAAGTGATTATAAAAATGCTGGTTCAATGTGTTTGTTTAAGAGAAAGATAAAAAAAAAGTTTGTTAAAGAAATGTGAAACTCTATAATGTATACCTAAGTTGTTGTTTGAGAATGAATTGAAG
>NW_013952426.1:936983-941900 GCF_001266775.1 Austrofundulus limnaeus | reverse complement strand
GTGTATATCTTTTGTTTTTAATGTGTTTAAACCTTTTGGTTTTAAATGAAATGAATAAACAATTTAAACTAGAACTAAACTAGAAACTAGAATAAAATAAAGGCTGGTTTTCTCTCAAATGTTAGAATTACTGCTTCAAATGTAGCCCATCTTTAAAATATCAACATTTTCCCCAGGTGCTTCTAAATGATTATGTAAACTATAACAGTTTACAAAATATAATTTAGAGATCCATTTGAAGATTTTAGCAAACTGACATTAGGTTTGACCTCATATTTTCTGTGGGTTCACTGTATTTAATGGTAAAATACTTTAATATCATTGGCTTGTTTTGGAAATGCCTACTCTGTTGTAGTAGTCAGGAAGCAGTGTTCAAAAATGACTATTTACATTATGTAATTGTTCTGCTATTTGGATCACAATAAAATAGTCAGACTAAATATTACAAGATTTACTTAGCTGCATTGCCTTGTACTTTAAAATTAGTCATGTTTTAGGTCGGTGGTTTTCAAAGTTGGGGTCACCAGGGAGAGCTAGGGGGTCTGAGAAAGGCACAGAAGTTAAAAAAAGGCCAAAATAAAACAATAAGACCTCATAAATATTTGAAATCATTATCATAATATCTAAACTGCTAAGATAAAATTTACAATAATATATTGAAATGTTATTTAAAAAAAATTAAGAGAGGTTTAATTCCACAGTTTGTTAAAAAGTTGCTTTTTTTGGTGATAGTGTTTAAAACATATTAATAAAATTCTTATTCTAAACAGATGAAATAATTATTGAATAGAAAACAAAAGTGATAAAAACACTCTAAAGTTTGATGTTGCATTACATATTATGTAGCGTTGTTTGTGGGTATGCAAGGGGGTTCTCCAGCCAGAAGCTGTTTGGGGGGCCTTGGTATGGAAGAGTTTGGGAACCTCTGTTTTCGGTTATACAATATTCTTATATAGTAGGGGTGCACAATAGTTATCGGCCCAATATCAAGGAAATATGATGTCATACTTATCGGTCAAATATCATAACAAACAGAACCAATAATATATGTAAATGTTTGCCAGCGCGGCGATGAGAATGCGTGTTCATTTTTATCCTTTTTGGTCAAGCCGCTTCCCGTCCAGAATGGCTCGAGCAACGTTCAAGTGGTGTTGGAAAAAAACAACTTTCTCATTATAAAAATAATTAAAATAATCTGTGTTGAAAAACAAATAGCCATTTTAAGAATTATTAATAATATTTTACCAATTAACCCTGTATGTTACACACAAACTTTATAATTATAAACATGAAAAGGTCGGAACAACTACTCCCAATTTGAGAATAGGTAATGTACGTTACCTCCTGAATGCAGCACAAGCTAGCGTTCAAGAACTCCTCTGGACCTAAATCATTGCCTAGGCTTTTGACAAATCCCAAAAAAATTGCCAGAAAGGACGCAAATCTCAAGCAATTTAACAATTGAAATGATGGAGCTTGACAACCAGCCATTCACTGTCGCTAAATACTGAAGCTTTTATCACCTCGTTAACCACGGTTTACCATGCTGAACAGCAGCTACCTCTGTGTGTCTTCCTGTAAGTATGATGCAGTCGTAACGCATTCACACTCTCAGAAGCACTGTTTCAGGTAGAAAAATGTTTTAAATCATATATGAAAAAATATAAACAACAAATGTACTTTGAATCTAACTTGTATTAGTGACCTTTTCTCTTTTGTTTAAATCTGAGATCAATTAAAGGTATTTTTTTATAATTAATGTGCCTTATTTAAAAAATGGCCATTTGAGAAATTAATTTGTTTGATATATTTTAAGAAATGTTTGTTTGCTTAGAGTTTATTTCAAATAATATATTTTACAATGTCATTTGGTTTTGGTCTTGTTTATTTATGTTATGAACTTACCCATATTTGACTAGTCTTATTTTCTGGCATGTTATCGGTTATCGGTTATTAATGGTTATCGGCCGTTAGAAGGAAAACGTTATCGGTTATCAGTATCAGTTCTTAAAATAAGTTATTGTGCATCCCTATTATACATAAAACTGTATTTACAAACTTGCTTTATACTACACTAGTATGACTCAATTTAAACAACTTGTGTGCTCTTTCTACATTCGACATACTGTTCTTTTGGTTTCTGTACGGTCATTATAAGCAATCAGATTCTTTTGTTGTGTCTACAGCATGAAGGAAACAGTTCAATTTAAAGCCTGCTGTTATGAAACAAGAGTGCCTGTTAACAAAATATCGTATAAACCACAGAACACCAGTGGCTCCCATCCTTGGTCCTTGTGGCTCACAGGCACTCACTATTTTAGATGTTTCCTTGCTTTGACACACCTGATTTGTATGAATGAGTGATTAACAGGCTTCTGAAGAATCTAAAGACCTGCTGAAGAGCAAGGAAACAACAAAAAAACAYGCAGGAAAGAGGCCCTCCAGGACCAGAGCTTGAAAACCACCAGCGTATTCTCCTCTTTACTTAAAGAAATATTTGAGCTGTAAGCAGGAAAACGCTCCTGAATGTGTGGTATCGGGTAGTGGTGGAGGGTGATGCTTGTGTAACCTGTAGGTATAGAAAAAATGTAATTCAAAATATTGTTTCTGCTTTAATCCTTGAGACTTAAATATACTGTCAGTGCTTCTCTTGCAAAGTCTCAGGAATAGGAAGAGGATGAGAATGGAGGAAGTTCCTTTCACTGCTCCTGAAACAGTCAAAATGACCGACTATGAACATTTGTATACGGTGTAATATATTTATATATTTATGTTTTTAGATATTTTTTGCCCCCCACCCCCCTTTTTGTAAAGGTTGCAGACAATGAAACTTTTGCTGACAACCAGATTTTGTCAAGACGTCTGCTGGAAAACCCTGGACAATTTAGTGTTGGCTAAAGTTGATTAGCTGTGGGGATTAGCAGAAGAAGACAGAAATAAATTGGCATAACTCAGGTAATTTTAGGGTTACTGAGTATGGTAGTAGCTGAGTCTTCCCCAGTACATATTCCAAGTACTAACAGATTGAACAGATTAACACTTGGCATTCAACGTGGGCTATGTGCATTCCTTTCAGAAAAGATCCTTTCATTTCAAAAGTGCACTGCTATAAAACAAACAACACAAGACAGAGAGAACAGTTATAAAACACACTAAAACTGTACTATTGACTGATATCTCTGCAGCTTTTCATATTGAGTCACACACACACATACACAAACACACACAAACATCGTAAATGAGCCACTTGGATCGTGCTCAGCTCTCCTCCTCATTCCGTCTTGGTGGCAATCTGTTCCGTCAACAACATCCTTGTTTTCCACCATTTTTGCAGGGGAGACAAGTGACAAGACGAAACTAATTAATCTCACAATCATCCTGTGATTATTACACTCTCACTTCCACAGGCATCACATGCTGCTTCTCCCCAGGAGTGCAATACATCAGCGAGACAGAGAGGGTCGGTCAGTCGGCACAGACAGGCAGCGGCAGCCGGCACTCGCACAAGAAGGAGATATTAAAYGCAGACAGGACAGCTACCGGCAGCACTGAATCAGACAAGGTGGTAATTGATTAGGGTGGTATCACATTTCTGGGGCTCAGCCAGTTTACTGCACTGATTAGACAGGTGAGAAGCTCATTTATAAGCTCAACAGTCACAAGATAATTACTAAAACCCACATTAATATATGCAATGCTAGCTGAGAGCACTTCGGTGTGATCTTGGACATGATGCGTATCTGCGTGGGCGACGAACAGCTGCTTTGCTCATTTACATTCATGTATGTGGTTGTTGGAAAAAAAGAACAACATATCACATTTAAAAACAAAATATCTACAAACTGAGATAAGAATTTAAAGTTGATTAAAAATGTTCAGTAGTTATTGACATACAGTTTTGACAATTATAGATTATGTTGCTGAAATAGTGAAACAAAAAGTTCTAAAAATACCTGAATTCTCCAAATTCCCTGCAGTATTATTTGTTTTACATTTGAAGCCAGTTTACATTCATAAAAGCACAGAGTAAATTTGTGCTGCTCTCTTTCAGTCTCTGCCTTCAATCACTAACAGGAAGAGAAARCAGGACCTGAGTCTGATCTGCAGTCAGATTTAACAAATAATATAAAATATATTAAAACAGTAGGAAAATCTAAGTTAAATTGGGAGATATTTCAMATACCAAAACTACTATTATTAATTTTGACAATATGTGGATAAATTGAGATATAGCTTCAATTTATATGACTTAATAGTGAATTACAAAGCCTGAAAATGGATTTAACACAATAATAATAATATGGATATCAAAGAAAAAGCAATATGATAGACAAAACAGGACAGCCCTGACTGATCTCACCAAACACAATAAATTTTTATCAAGAGAACAGCTATTAGCATGTGAGTATTAGGTATTAGCAAATAGGTCTCTCTTGTTTGTGGGGAAAACAAAGTTTGATATATTGCCATGGTTCACCTCATATTGGTAACAAATGTGTTATAAAAGCCTTCATTCAATGCAGCTTAGTTTTTGAAAGTATGAAAAAAACTATAGTTTAGCTAAATTTATGTTCTGCACACTATTTATTTACATTTCAATCTAAACACATAACTGACTTAAAAGGAAGAAAACATCCATAAAAAAGAAAATATTTTAAAAAATTGTAAGAAGACAATACAGTTTATTAAAGTCATTTTGATGATTATTATTGCTTGCTCTAAAGTATGAAAAAAATACATAAACAAATTGTGATGTAAAGCCAACAAAAGATAGATTGATGGTTTTCTTTTTTAAGGGAATTAATTTAAAATCTGAGGGAACTACTCAACATGTATTATTATTTTAAGCATCTTTGTAAATTTGCCAAAACAACTTCAATATTTTCATTTTAAAGGTGAGTTTTATGCTAAATTGAC
>NW_013952426.1:915153-936828 GCF_001266775.1 Austrofundulus limnaeus | reverse complement strand
TCTCTAGTTTTGTTGCATGAGCTTACACATCAGTACAGAGAAAATCTGCATTAGCTACAGCTTCAGATGAGCCCTGTGAGGATAAATGTTTGTAATGTAATATGTCTGATGTGAAAATAGAAACAGTAAGTGCACAGTTTCACTTTGTTAACTTTTCACAAAGGTTTTAAAAATATTACAGCACCACATTTTCACAGGGGATGAAGATGATACAGGGTAGTAAATAATTAATWGATTACAAAAGGAGAGATTTTATGACACCTCAAAGCACTGGGAAAGAACTCTTTTCACAGTTTCTCTATGGATCCTTCTGAGACTAATTTCAGAGAGAAGAAATTGGAGATTTTTTTTTCCCCCTGATGCTCTTGGCGAGGTGTGCAACACACTGCAACATAAAGAAGCAGTGTTCTAGATAGATGGATAGATAGCAAATCCAAATTGTTGGGTAACGTCATCTTGTAATYATGCACTAAGGAAGGATGTCACAACAAAATGTTCTTTTTTATGCTTCTCCACACAAGGGGAGGCATCAAAAAACATGCAAAAGCAAAACAGATTCAAATGCCCATGAGACTTCAAAGCCCTGGCTAAAAATATCCACTCTGTCATCTCTTGCTATAAGATGGAAATTGGAWGGGTACGGCACTGCTGTCATTTCAATACAATGTTGCTGCAACTTGCATGCTTCCTTTTTCCAAATCCTTCAAATGCAATATTACCTAGGTCAATCTGCACACRTGTTTGTGGCTAAACAGATAGATCACATCAGATTCTAACATGTTGAAAGGGGTAGATATTATATAAATAAGTTATAATAAAGTTCAAATAATCTTTGATTAGATTAAAACTTATGCTAATAAGAAAAAAAAACTGTGATAAAAGCATGGTGTCTCGAGCAACACCGCAACTTCACAAACAAGGTCTTGGTGAAGGATGAACATATTTCTGATTCAATCTAATTGCTCATTCAGGAGTTGATGCTTCATGTTGAAAAGGTTTGAAATGTAAAAAAAAGATAAACAAAATCTTTTTTTTTTACCGCAGCTTTGAACTTCAAACAGCACCAAAGCTTAACTGAATGAGCACAAAACCAAAACATTGTGAGAAAATCCACAACGGATTCTATACAATTAGCAAGTGAAAATCTAAAACCTTAAATGACTTTTGGAATCTTTTGAAAATAAACACTGATTAAGGGTGACTCTCCAAGTCGAGAGTCCATACATTATTGCGAGATGCATATCTTCACCTGATGTGACAAGTCAGTACTGGCTAAGCTGTTGCCACTTTGCTCCCAAGTGAAATGTAAAATCCTTAGAATGAGTGTGACACTGGCTTGTCACAAAATGTGATGTAGACACTAATAAAAATTGGAAGAATGAGCTTTCCATTACACTGAGCCGTACTGAGTTTTTATTATCAGTAACAGGCTGAATCGGGGCTGTGAGGAAAAACGAGTTCATGTTCCGTCATGAGTACAAACAGAGACTGATGATAATGTTTACCATCAGATAAAAAGATTTCTGTTATAGAGTTTTATTCCACAGACACGAATCCTTAGATCAAATGGGGTTTGAGTGATTCCAGCTTAAAACTTGTTAAAAGTCATTGCAGTATTTAAGGAAAATCTGGAACAAATGAAATTATTTGCATGCTCAGCTTCCTTGTTTTGTTTTCCTAAAACTTATGGGAAAAAGACCAAATAAATAAATGAAGTAAAAAATTACTGAAACRTCTTTTAAAAATGGAATTGCTAATTGCTATTACACCTAAAACTCAATCCAACTTCCCAGTAAAATAGTCTGCTTATTGTAAAATAACAGTGTCCTGCCACAAAGACAGAGTCTGGCAAATTGCAGATTTTTGTTGGCTGTGAATTTGAGGAGGACTTGCTATTTGTGTTCCCTGGCAAGGAGGACAATGCACCGGTGTTTTTCTTTTTTTAAATTAAACAAGTTCTCCTTAAGTAATACTGAATGTCTTGTTTGGCAGTCAATAATTTACTCTAGAATGGCATGCACAATTTCTGTACCTTTTGTTTTGTATAATAAAGTTGCTTATCTGAAATCCTGAATTTTGTTGCAAAAAAAGCCCATTCAAGTTTAGAAAGCTCATTTAGGTTTCAGACTTTAGTGAAGTAAGATAATCAAAGACCAAGAGAATYATCAATAAATGGACTCCAACATGGGCCAAATGTAATGTTTACTTACTAAGGTTACTACCAACATTCACAATTCCTTGGGAATGCAGGTCTTTGCTTTAATCTATAAATGAAGCATTGCCCCCCCCCACCCCCACCACCACATTAAAATTTCTCACAAGCTGCTCCATGCTGTTTGAGATGCATCACAAGTGATAAGCATGCCGAATCACATAAACAGCATCTTCCCAGACCACCTGAAAGGCTCGACTCAAGTGCGCCAGAGCACTTGAAAAGAAATTAAATTGTTGGGCGGATGGCGTCTGACAGCTTATCGATAGAAGGGGGGATTCTGGTTGAGGGATTGAAGGRAAGCAAAACACTAGCAGAAGGCAATGAGATTCTGCAAATGACAAGAATGGTATCGCTGGAGTCCCCAACAGATGGAGAAGAAAACAAACCTGGCTGCTACATTTCCTGGTTGCTAAGCACCACCTGGAGGGAATGAATGTGTTGACGGTCTAGGAGGCATGAGAGACAAGAGGGAGAGTTGAGCAGTCTACTCAGAAACATCGGAGAGTGCAGATTGCTGTGTGTCCTTGATGTGGGTCACTACGCCTGTAGATATGTGCACATATTACATCCATGAAAATTTATACAGGCAGAAGAATGTAAACACAGATGGCCCAAAACAGAAAATTAATAAAAGACAGTTTTATAACCTTTGGTAAAGTGTCCACGCATGTTGGCATTATRTTAAAACCCCCAAGGGTTTGAACCTTTTGAAGGTTAAGGCAATTTCCTACCCTCGTATTGCAGCCATCAAAAGATGGAGTGTGTGGACTGTAAACCACACTGTCATGATTTGAATTGGATTTTTTTTGAATGAGGAAGGTCATTTCTCTACTTCTGCCTCTGCAGGAGCCTCAAGGTAGCATTTGATAAGGAAATATGACTCACCACACATCCAGTGGAATCGAGCTTTCGGTCAGATATGCAGCGGAAGTTGCGGCTGCAGCCTCCATTGTCTTTGGTGCAGTCTCTGACGGGTCCAAAGGAGTCCAAGAGAACCTCCAAAGAGTCAAAGGATGAGCTGATCATCAGTTCTTCTCTGCAAATATAGAAGGTGGTGGCATAAATTGGTGCTGACATTTGAGTTACAGTTGTGAGTCAATACAACTGACAGGTAAAAAACTAAAAACCACAGTTTAAAAAGTTTGTATAACTCTTGGGCTTCAATGCTACTTGTAAACTTAGCACCAAAAGTAAGGAATTTTGTGTTTGGTASRCTTTGTTGTAACAAAGTTTCTTGGCAATAAATCTTACCGGGCACATGACTGGTAGCACCTGGGGGTACCAGAAGCTCAAGGGTCAATAGCAACAGCTTTTKGACAATAGCAGAGAAGATTTGTAAACTATTTTAYAYGTGCAGTACACTTACTCAGCTCTAYTACTCATCACACAAATRCATGTTCCTGAAAAATGTGGCACCATTTAAAAGGGAAGTGAACAGATTTCCAACAATTCTAGGTGTATTGCAGAGAAGCATTGTTAACAAAGAAATCTACTGAACACAAGTTTCCTTACTTTTAAGAGTAAAATAAGCTTGGTGGATATATGCATAAAATTTTCAGAGATAGTTTTAATAATAGTTTCTGTTTTGCTAAGTATAAGCATATATACTGTATCTTTTCTTAAGCATCCAACAAAAGCTTGAATATCTTTAATSAAGCTAAACAAAAAAAATCATACTGTGGTCAAGACATGAAAGAAATATGTATTTGAATAAAGTTTAGAAGTCAAATATTCACTGTTTGAATTATGTTAATTCATTGTATTTTATGTATTCATTCCTTACAAATTAATGTATCACTTTTCTTTAATTTGTTGTGTTTTAGGTATTAATTCCTTACAAATTAGGGTATCACTTTTCTTTATATGGGGTTGTGTTGATGGAGGAATAGTGGGACAAAGGAGACATTGTGAATGCTGTGTTTCAGCTTTCAGCATTAGAAGATGTTCTCTATAAAAAGACACTTTCAACAAGCAGTTTGACATTAAAGTTGAATGAAATACTAACAATTTGATGTTTAATTCATTTTGTGTAATCACCACCTGAAACGCTGTGCCTTTTAACAGCACGACTGCTGTGCAAAGTGGGAGATATTTGAGATAAAACGTACAATGAATTTATTATTTTAACCTTGCTGTGAGCAGCTGAATAGCATAATTATTATTATTTTCCACCATAAACCTTTACCAAGGTCAGTAAAAAAACACAAACAGAAAGTAGGATAGGTTTTTGAAACGAGTGGTGAAAAGAAGGCAGAGAGGACCTCTGTGTTTCCTCACAGAATGTAAATCATAGGGACGTGTCTGAAAATAAATAGGGCGACTAATGATAAAAAATAACTCTGGTAGCACCGCTGTTAATCTTGCCTTTGGTAGAGATAATTATGACCAATTTGACAGTCAGAAAAAGAAGACAGATCTACACAGTGGCAAACTTTTACCTGCAAGAAAGCTGGCTACTCGGTTTCCCAGTCAACTTGATGTTATCTCACAAACCAATTCTTTCCATTATAATTGGCTATTGCTTTGTTGTCGTTCATTCTGCAGGGACCTTTCAAGCAGAACCTTTGTAGAAGATGAACTAACATCGAGTGTGAATGCTAAATTATTGCTGAAGTAAGATTGTAGGCAAGACACGTCCACTTAATATGAGCAAACCCAGTGTACCTAGAACATGAATTTAAGGACTCGATGTTGGCTTTGAGGAAAAACATGATCATGAGCTGCAGTTATTTATGGCTGAAAATAAAATGTGTCTGGACATTCATTTCGCTGTTCAACAAGACTTGAATGAACATAATATAAAAGTTTCACTTTTTAAATGGAATTACTSAAATAAATAAACTTTTTCATGATATTCTAATTTTATGGCCAGCATCTGTAGATTAGAAAATGTTTTGGGWGCCAAAATGACATGTGGGCTATGGACAGCATTCAAAAGAGAAACCATAAGGGTTCCATTCATTCATTATCTATTACCCGTTTTTTCATTTTCGAGTCACGGAGTCATGGTGCCCTTATCCAGCAGTCAMTGTGCGAGGAGCCGGGTWCATCCTGGACAGGTTGCAAGTCCCATTAGAAGTTCAAAACTGAAAACTGGAATTTATCTCAGGATAAGATATTCCTCTTACTTAAATAAAATGGTGAAGCAAATACTACCTGCTTTTTCTTCAATATTTTTATGTGGAGATTAATTTAGAGAAAGATTCATATTTTATTCAGATTTTTTTTGTTTCTTTGTCACAAAAACCCCCACAATTCTAACCAACTTTATTTATCTTTTTGTTGCACTCCAATAGAGCCTCACTGTTTTCCGAGACCCTTTTCTGATGGATCTTTGAAAGATTTTCTCTGTAAAACTTTAATTAAAAAAACTAAAAAACAAAATTGTGGGAATGATTTATTAAAAACTAAATACATAAAGACCTTATTTATCATGTATGTGTAGGCGATATAAGAAACTATTGGTTTAATTATTTTATCACTGAGAAGTACTAAAAAAGATAATCCAAAATGTATTTACTTTTAATAAAATAAAAAAAATACAAATAGTTATTAATTTTGTGGCCACAACATCAGCTAATAAGGTAGATAAAATCTAGATTCATTATTTATATTTTTGTTGAGGAACATTGTAGTTACAAATGACAATCAAACACATGAGAATGTAGCTCAGAAGGAGCATGTTTCAAAAAAGGCGTTAACAGTGTCGTCTTGTGGCCCCTGGGGAACAGTGAGAGGAGTGTTCATTAGATCATAGATCAGAAGGAAATGAGTTATTTACACAGCATCTTGAAGAAAGCAGCCAAATGGAAATAAAATGTTGAAAAATCCATTGACATTGTAATGAATGTGTGTGAACGAAGCAGCAGGGGAAGGAAATGAGAGAATGAAAGCATTTTGATACATGTGATGTCTGACAGTAAACTTACAAGGGAAACTTCTTTTTATCCAGTTTTTCTTTAAACGATGAAAAAAGCAGTGTTGATGATTCAAACATGGTCACAGTGACATCTTTTATAATTGTGATTATACAGTGATTACTTAACTTTGACATAAGTGTCAAATAAAGGAGAAGTTGTTCAACAAAGTTTTCCTTTAGAATGTGTAAAAAAAGTGTCATGAAGCAGAACAAGGGGCACTGTAACAATCATAACAAGAGTACTGCATTTGGCACATTAAACGTCCTTTGACAATCTATTCTACAGTAWTCTATAGCAATGGTCCCAAGCAATCAAAGCCTTGTATAACTTTAGACCTTAGAGTGGGGGTGATGGAAAGTGTTTGTGACATGCCATCTAGTGATGATGCATATGTACATGAAGTTTTGTTAATTTATCTTTAACAGATCCAAGGTTCCTACAGCTTAAGGCAAGATAAATTTAAGGCTTTTTAAGACCTCTTTAATGTCACTTGAAATGAAAGACCAACTTCACAATTAACATAAATCAATAATAAAAAAAACAGTTTGCCACAATTGTACCAAAAAGTTTATTTTAAGACAAAACAACTAGCTGTGAGATTTATTTATTTAGAGTCATGTATTTAATTTTATTTTAAAAATAAACAAATAAATAATGTTACCAATTACTTTAAAATTTGAGACTAATTTTACAATGTGTTAACATTTTTAAGTCATTTGAAACTTTGATTTAAGACATTTTAAGGCTATTTAAGGCCTTATTTTTGGATTGATGAATTTAATGCCTTTAAAGACTTTTTAAGGATCAGTGGGAACCCTGAGATCAGAAGTTACAGTCAGAACTGGATGACGTTTGTGAACATAGCATCTTATGTAACAATTGATTAAATACTGTGAAGACGTATTATAGAAATAGTGTTAACATATGTCAGTCACAGACTTAATAATTAAACTTGCTCACTTCTGTTTTGAGTCCTACATTATCCAACCAGATGTGGTGGAGACAGCAGAGGYAATTAGTAACCCTTACAGCTGGAGCCTGAGCAGTACACACAAGTCCTAACACCTTGTTCATTCAAAACTTATTTGAATCAAATTGGTGACGTACACCCCACAACAAGCAGCCTCCTATTTTTTTGYGGGATAATGAAGCCCTTTCTGTTCTCCATTCCTGTGCGCAGTGCAATGAGACAGCACTTGATGAATGGCCGCTAAGATACTCTCAGGCGTTTCCTCAGTTCAGAATAATGAGATGAGTCAAGTGGCTCTAAGAATATTTGAAAATGTTTTTTTGTCTGAAAATAAATCAGAGTGACACAGGTAATCAAATAACGGCATGTCTCTGCCTACTGGTGTCAAAAGCACTTTAGGCTCTCAGTTATTTTTATTTTAATTCCTGAGAAGTTATGATTAGATTGTTCTGTTAAAAGTACAAAAAAGTGCCTGTCTTATTATGCTTTAAGTATGTACATATGTTCCATTCAGCTATATTGTAAATAATGAAAAGAAACGAAAGCTAAATAAACTCATGGGATTTAAAAGCTGTCCATCACAACTTGTGCTTAACTTTTACCATTAAATTCAGAAGAGCATATTGTGATCTATACTGTTYGACTTTTCTGTCCACCCACACTTACCATCCATTTATTTTGGGATTCACAGATTATAATAATTGATACTATCAATATGGGAACATAAGTGGAAGTATCCAAAAAAAATGATTAGGCAGAAAATCAAAAATGTTTTGAAAAATATGCAAAATACAAAATATATATATATATATATTAATAATACACATGGATTTTTGGTGATGGGGTTATTATTTCACTTGGTAAATTGTGATTTTTTTTTGTCTCCTCAACATCTTGATACTCTGTCTGACCTGACAAGGTGTTAAGCATCAGCTTTATAACAGGGTTTGTGGATTTAAGACTTTTATCTCCTTCATTTAGGACTTTTTGGTTTTATTTGTAGCACTTTTTTTTTTTTCCATAACAGTTCAGGTCTCCTCCGGGAGATATAAGCTTCCACTCAGCTTGCATAATTTAAACAGCAAAAATTACTGCTGAACACAACTGAATGAGATATGAGGCAATAAAAAAGCACAACAGTTGAAGCCCTGCAGACCTAAAATTAAATAAAAAAAGACATTCAAGAAGAAAAATGTTTTGCTCCACACAGAGCATAATGTTTGAGAAAATAGCTATTAAATTAGGCAGAGGACAATAAAATAAAATAAATAAAATAAAAACTTTACCCACTTTTTACAAAACCTGTTTTTTTAAACAAAGGAAGTCAAATAACTAATTTWCTACCTACATTTTGTGCTAATAAGGTGAAAGACAGGGTTGGGTGGTACTGCTCACTTTCATATCGCGGTATGACCTTTAGAAAATACCGGGTATAAGATATTACCGGGCGGAGGCAGTGGWGGTGGCACTAAACTTGATGACTACAGCCAGCAAGGAGTAACGTGTCTTAAAATGTTGGTCTGCACAAGCTCGCAGGTTTGTTTTTTTTTATATCCCACTTGGAGGATGGAGAGATGAAGGCTTGGTACAGTTTTGTAGAATATTTCCACCTTACACTGTGAGCAAAATAAAGTAAAATAAATACATTGTTTATGTTTATAGCACTTGGGTCTAAACATTGGTCATTCCAAACAAGGCTGTTTTGTTATGAAGATCTCTTCTTCACTAAATTGAGCCAATTTAGCCGCCCACTGCTAGCAAAGCAAAGTGGCTGAATAATTCTGTTGCATCACTGATGTCAGCTGGGTCCAATTTAACACTGCAGCTTKGTTTTGGCTCAGTTACTTACTGCTAGCTCTCTGCAGTCCAGACACAAACACAGGCATTGCAAGCAGAGCAGATTGTCTTTGGAGTTATGAACCATTTAACAACTGAAATGCTGCTCATGTCTTTGAAATCACCAGCTTTTTTATTTTTTTATTTTTTCCTGTTTTGTTTTTACTCAATTTTTTCACACTGTCTTTCTTCTGCATAATTATTTTTATGTTGGATCTCAGGCTTTGTGAATCATTACCACTAAGACGTCTTCAATAATTTCCCAGAGTGTATTAAAACGAATCGCAGCAATAGTAAGTAAAAGCAAATGTTGATCAAGTCTACAGAAGGAGAAATCTGAAAGCTACAATTGTGGAGATGTTTAAAAATTACATACATATTTTATTTGGAACTAAAACACACAAAATGTCAGTAACATTTAAGTGCAACAACAACAAAAATCTATTTATCTGCCATTGGTTAACATTGTTCTAATATTATATAAATATTTAATCCTTTATCCAAGGGATGTCCAGTCCTGGTCCTTACCACTGTCCTGCATGTTTTAGTTGTTTTCCTAAGTTCTGTAGAAGCCTGTTAATTGTTCATCCATTTCAATCAGGTGTGATAAAACAGAGAAACACCTAAATCATGCAGAAAAAGGGCCCTTTTGGACCTGGGCAGAACACCAATGCCTTATCCTGTGTTGTGTGTCCTAAAGGTACAAGAAAAAGTGGGCTGAATAAATGGTCCCTCACCTGACATCTACTGCATCCTCCATTACTGTCATGTCTGTTTTGCATTTGGCTGATGGGTTGATGGCAAGCTCAGCAGGAGGGATCACAAAGCTTTTGCTCAGTGGGAGCCACATCCCCTCTCCCAAGGTATAGGTAAATCTGCAGAAAGACAAGCAAGAAAATAAAACTTACAAAAGAGTAGGAAGGAGGAACACCTTTAAAGGAAGTTAAAACTGGACAATTATACAACATCAAACCTCAAGTTGTTGGTGGAGCTCATGTGAAATGAAAAGGGTTGTTATGTTCATAACATAGCTACAGTATTTCCAATCCCACATGTAACCTCAAGAGTAAAAACTGATTTGATTTAAAATGCAATAAAATGCAGTATTTCTTTAAATTTTCGAACACATATGTCACAACTTTTAGTGCATATTCATATTTCACATGAAGCGCTACATCTGTTGTATTTCTKTCTATAACTCAACCCTATGTTTGCTTGCTGCTGAATATTATTTTGAGAAAGTATCCTAACTTTTGTTTATTTTTGGATAACTGCAACTTTAAGAATGCATCACTTAAGGTCGTGCCTCATTGTGAGGAAATAGAATCTGTGCTTTGTTTAGATTCATKTGTGTTTTATGAAGACGGTTATTTTATGTTTTGTTATTCATGAGTTTATTTATGTTACTTGTGTATGCATGTATACCTGTCACAACTGTAGCCACTTCTCCTTGTTAACCCTGGTTTATTTAGTTGTTCTGTGCTCGTATCCTCAGTAGAGCACTACTGGCTTTCATGCCACAATTTGATCTCCTCATGTTCCCCTGTGTTTCTCCAGACCTCTTTGTGTTTATCTACAGTTTTTTTTAAATAAGTTTATGCTAAAACAACATTTTTTTTAATATTTTTTTTTTAAATACAATTGATCTTTTCAACACTTCTTATGTCATTTGTATTTTGGGTCCAAACATTTTAAAACATGGCTATTCTCGGCTGTGCACAGTGTTTTTGCTGCCCACCTCCACCCACATTAAACACACCTCAGTGGCTGCTTCCACATTTAGGATTTAACTTAGTTGAGTCTACTTCTGAACTGGGCAGATTTGGAACAGTTCTTCAATAATAAAACACATTTGTGTGGTTTTCAGACCTAGACATGTTAAYTCTTAGACCTTTTGAGATTGATTGGAGATGCCCAAAACCTTAATAGGTTTGAAATGTGTTTGAGACACCTGCAACAGTCATAACTTTAAACGTGAAACTTTAAAGGGGACCTAATATTCAAAATTCCCTTTGTATTTTTTTTTTTTTACTCAACTTTGGGTATGTACTCCTTTAAAAAAACAGTCCTATGACCAAAAAAATGCACCCAGAGGCATATTTACTGTAAGTAAATGCATTTTTAATGTATTTTAATGACAAGTTTTATACTTCCTACATTTTGTAATGTCACAAGCCGTACGACAACCCACTGCATCCTGCGTTCAGCCCCTTACCTAGCAACCCCCGGGTGAGGCTCCTCCTCCTCAGTATAAAAAGCTGTCACGGTTGTTGTTGTGCAATGCGCAGCTCATTTTATAACAAGCCTTCCAATAGGGCAATGGGTAGAGTGTTGGACCAGACAGTTGGAGACCAGGTTACAAGACTGACATGGACACAGACCAGGGTTTGAGACCGACACAGACACAAACAATTTAATTATTTATTTTCGTTCATTATGATCAAATTTTCTCATGTACCTCTATTGTTTAGGTTTTAGCTTTTATTTAGCCTATTTGTTCGAGTTTCTGAGGTATTTTGACCGCTGCTGCTCCAATTACCTGCCCTGGTAACAGCATGCAGAGTGAGCGCAGAGCTCCAACAGGAGGAGGGGGAGAAAAAAAAAGATGCGACCGACTCTGCCTCTGGGTCTGACTCAGAGTCTCATATATACGGTTGTACAACGGAGCTTCTGCTATTATTGGCCATGCTAACATAAACGCTGGCTTTGGAGGGCRGAGTTAATGTCAACAGATTTTAAGAGGGCGTTACCAACAGAGCTCATTAACATAAACAGCTTTTTCTGAATGGAAGTCAGCAGGCAAAGCTAGAAAATGGGAAATTTCATTATCTGAGAATTATTTTGTGCATTAAATTGAATGAACATGGTCTGGATAGCCCACAGACATACCATAAAAATTTCTAGCACCCATAATAGGTCTCCTTTAAAGCAACAGGCTTGAATGACTCTGTGATTCCGGTGAGGAAACTGAGAACTCCTAGAAGCATTTTAAGACATTTTGGACCCTCCTTAGCAAATGTTTTCTGTGTACTTGTAGCAGACAATTGCAACTGAGTGAGATTCTGGTTTTAACAAACAAACCGGCCTCAGATGTTGAACTCTACACATGAAAACATTAGTTTTGTTATGCTCAGACTCAATTACTTCAACGTCTACATAAGAGTTTTAGYTAATACAATTGTAAGCTCATTTTGCAAAAGCATGAAACATGGAAGCTCAWTTAAAGTAATCTTCATATTATCAGTTCCATTCCTCTAAGTTTCCAAAGTAAGAAAAACAAGTAGAATACAGCATTGCATCAAAATGTCCACTTGATTGTATTACTGACTCTGAGTTGGTGCCTCAAGTTGATTAGGGGTTATTAACTTAACTTTTGCTAAGCAAAATTACTCTTCTTTGGATAAATTTTTTTCAACAGAGGGACAATGTGTGTTTAAAGACACAATGCATACAAAATGTGGAACTCAGCTAAAAAGAGCCAAGAAGAGTTTCCTCTGAGACCAAAGATGGCGATGAAACTGTAAAYAACAGATGCCTAAACAAAGGCTTTAAAAGTTTGTTTTAATTGGGTTTTTTATGCTTTTCRTTTTATTATTTGGGGGTGGTGGTGTTTCAGTGAATTCCATCTAACTTTAAACAATCTGCAGACAAGTTGTTATTACTCCGACTTCAAGTTAACTAAAGAATGCTGATCAAAAAGACAACTATTAGAACTAATGCATGCTGACTTGTAACTCAAAAGACTTGTTAATTAAACGGTTAACATTTTTTATGCATACTCAACTAAACCTATTTTCTCAATTTTAATGATTTAGTTTGCATTTATTGAAAAGATAACAGTGAAATGAGAAGGCTGTGTGCACCACCAGCCACTTTACCACCAAAGCGATTAGAACACTGCAGAAACAAAAACATTTAATTATATCARCTTAATTACTTCTTTTATTTCAAATTCAAAACTTTGAATAGATCAAAGTGTTGCCGTTTCCCCCACTTTGTGTCATTCTGAGTATTATTGATGCATGTAAGCTACTTAAAACAAAATTAWATTTCCATATTATTACTTGGGAGCTTTTCCCACATCTTATTGCACTCATTCTTCTGTGAGTGCGTACAGCAGTAGATCTATGATTCCCTGTGATGAAGTGTGACGTACGAGGGTGACCACAGGATGAATTAACTGGCRCCTAACGAGCTCCGTTTCATAATGGACAACTGAGGACCCGTGCGCTGCTATATGACTTATTTGGTTCGCCCTGAGAGAAACTGGAGGTGGAAAACACTAAGAGTCCCTGGGAGGAAACGGTTGTTGAGTGGAAAACATGTTTGCAGTCCTTAGAGGAACTCCCTGTGGTTACTTCCGTGCAGATAACAAGTGTTGTGTGTTTGAATGCTGACTCTCAGYATTTATCTTCCTTGTTTGCTTTGCTTCATTTTGCTCCCTATAATAATCTGTTGTTAAACATTAATATATGCTTAAGCAAATTAGAGCTGTGTGACTCTTTGAAGGCTCACTGAAATCCAAGGTGAGGTGCAGGGTTGTTTGGTAAAGCAAGCTAGAGACTAAAATGATTGAATTAAGATGGATGGTTGAATTAGGATGGATAGCTGTGAGAACACTCGGGGGACAACATTTAAAACCTTTATCTTAACAGAAGGAAAAGAGATGACTCTAGAGAACATGCCAACTGGGAAGGTAATGCTTCAAAACCTTTTTTACAGGAAATAAAGTGTTATGTAGCCTCTCCATTCCCAACAGACTGTGCTAACAACTAAAGGAGGATTCTACAATCAACTGTGTAGTTTTATTTTCTAATRAAAGCAGTAACACAGTCAGTGTTTTGTTGCTTTTGTTGTTGTATTGGAAGGAGTAGGAATCCCTYTTTCAGTAAATGGACACAAAGATGAGACCGTCTTTTAGCTGACTCTGGCCGTTCATAAGTCACCAGCTGTGTCGAGCCACATGTGAGCTTTTATAAACAAAGCCAACATTTTAGAACCACAGGAGGTGTGGAGTGTAGCTCTGTGGCACTGATGTGAAGCTCATCGCAAAAAAATAAAAAATAAATAAATTAAAATTAAAATTAAACAAGAAAGTACATAAACATCAGACATCTTCTGTTTTTAATYGTCACACAACCATTTGTTGTCAGCTGCAATGCCAGCTTACTCTGAAATYTACTGATCGTTACTGCTCTGTAACRAGCCTCACTTGGTGGCTCAGAGGTGTAACAGCAGAGGGTTGATCCAATTTCTCATATCATCTCAATTCTTTCATAAATAAAAAAAACAAGGGAAAGAAACATCTCAGCCTCAGCTTGAAAATGTTTTGTGAGGGGCTAGAATGTGATAAAAAGTACAAACTGATTGATTTGTCTTTTTTTTTTTTTTTCAATTCAGGGTTCACACCAACATAGTGTAGTTGTATATAAAAAAAACTACAGCAATACTAAACAATTCTTTTATTTGTTTGAATGGTTGGTTGGTCTTGGATGTGTTTTTAAAAGTTTTGGCGAGAATAGCCTTGTTGTAAGCAAAAAGCTTCAACTTAACAACTAGACTAAAGWCTAACTCAGAACTTTTCCAGTGATCTCATCATTATGGTTTAGGATATCCTTGCATGATTTTGGTGAACTGCTACAATACAACAGATGGATGAGCAGCAGATTGTTGGCAGATGTGGGAAGGCTCTAGCAACTTGTTTGCTCTTTGATGAGCAAAAACAACAACACTAAAAACAAAAGGACTGTTTTACCTGTGTCATTTTTCGGTACCCACTCATTTTTTTCAGAATTGAAGAGGGGCTGTTGGATCTCGTTTCAAAGGCCAGCAAATAAAAGGTGGGTATTCCCTCGACAGATCACATGTTTATGTAGTTTATAAAAGGAATAAATAACTTGGGCTCAATGCACATTCTGATATAGATTTTAGGGGCAGACTGGTTTATCATTAATCTGCACAGAAGGAATTCAGATGGTATTCATTTCTAAGATTGGCATTTACTGTATCATGCCAGTTGCTTTTATTTGCATGTTGACGTCTCACTTCATGCCATATGAAAAATGTTTGAAGTACAATACATTGGTGAAAAACCCAAGAATTTCCACTTTTTCTTTATTTTAGCACTTCTAAAATGCCCAGAGAGAAACATAAGGATGAGTACAGCATAAATCATATTCTATCTTACTTTTGTTCAGTTTGTAATAGTTTTGTTATCTCATGTGAAATATTCTTTTTTTTTTGTAAAAAGAAGAGATGTAGCTTGGAAAAAATCATATTTTGTCATTGCCATTTTTTAGTAACCCTGGACTACCTTACAATTTTCAGGAGTGATCCCAGTGCTTTAAAAAAACACTGGGATCAGAAAAATGTGAATTTAATTCTAAATCAGTAAGCTGGAGCAGAACTAACTACAACAACAAGCAAAGAGATTTCCATAAAAATGTGACCCAGTGTTCTTGTTTTTTTTTTTCTTCTTTTTTCCTTTCAAAAATTTAGAGTGACACATTTTATTTTTATTTCTTAGGTAGATATTATTCAGCCTGCTCGCTGTTCTCATGATCATAAGGAAGAATCTCAATCACAGATGCTGTATCACACATCTAACAATCTATCTGACTGCAGCGCCAGAAAAATAAATAAATAAATAAATATTTGGTTTCGCGAAGTCCTCCTTACCTGAAAATACGATCAGAAGGTTGTTCTCCCATCACAAGATCAAAACCACGCTGGAAGATGGTGTAAGGCCAGGGACTTTCATAAAAAAATAGATCAGACAAAAAAGCAGAAAAAGAGAGGAAGAGAGGGGAAACGGATTGTTAAATTTTTTAGAGTACCCACACTTCTAATTTAAACTATCCAAAATTCCAACTGCCTTTCAAGTCCACCTGCCTCCGCTCCTGCTTTGAACACACCCTAAAAGTCAAAACAGGATTACACTGTGTACTGCTATGTGCAAACATGCCAAGTGAAAAATGTATTTTGATGCTGCTGACATGCAATGTGACTTTGGCTTATATCTATTTACTGAGGGAAAGGATGAGAGGTGATGACAGAGTGAGACAGAATGAGAGAAAGAGATGCAGAGAAAGAGGGAGAGGCAGAAGGAGATAAAAAAAGAGCAGATGCTGGTGAAGTCACCAAAAAAAAAGGGACAAGGAGGGAGAGTGAAAAGAACATTGTGGCAATGAGACAGATGCCAAGAGGCAGAAGTGAGAGAGGAAGAATGATAGAGATTAATGGGGAGTGGCAGCTCTGGGACTAAACAGTCTGCAAAGTGAGAGCGTGAGGAGTGGAAGTGACAGGGGCCCGATGTCATTCTGAGCAAACTCCTCCACCACTGTAAGCAAAAAGAACATCAGTGCGAGGGGAGCGCCTTCCATGCCACGGGCTGCAAATCATTAAACATTTAAGTCACCCAAGGCTACCCACTCTGTTACACAGTGACAGGGACAAAGAAGGAGCACCAGGGACATGAGACACAAACATGCACAGTTGGGTGAGYGCCTGAAAATATTCAGACGTCTCAAAAAAGTAGAGAACAGAATCCATGATTTCACCGACACAGAGGAAGTGAATGAACAGAGAAAACGGCGTGCTCTGCTAGTCGCAAGCCCGTGATGTTACAGGTTAAGAGTGCAACACATTCTTGCCATTACCAAATTCCACCTCACTGAGAGGTTTTAAGTGGTGGTAGAACCCTGTGGCAATTTACAACACTTCAAAAAAGTCAAAGTGGGGTATTTACATAGACTTAACATTTCTTAGCATTTCTTAAAAGGTATCCTGTGGAGTTCGAAGGCACAAGCAATTTCGCACGTGGTTTTCTTCTTTGTGTTGCTATACACTTTGGCATGGTTCTGACATTTCCAGAAAAAAAAAAGTAATAAGTATGTGCTACAGCCGAACCTCATGCATACAGAAAACTTCTAGATTTTATTGGCACTCAATTGTCTTCAATCAAATAAGCTGAGCATTACTGTAAAGTAGTCTTGATTGATTTGGAACATAAATAAGACACACAGAGGCCACTTGTAATGTGTTTTCTGACCATATATGTAGTTTCAGGGATTGCAGTGTCCTCACTTATAAATTGAGTGGCTGATTGAAGATTAAAGGCTTTTAAGACCAAATCCGTATAATATTTACAATATAATACTTTCTTAGAAGTTTTCTGCGACCACAATTTTCATAGTTTACAAAAGTTATTTCTATAACAAAACATCTGCCAATTAAAACAGATTTCCAAGACTTATTTGGTGTCTCTGTTGGTTCAGATAACAGATGACCAATAGGACCAGGCTGATGTCTCAGACCTGTCCATGACCATTAGGGTCAGCCAACAACAAGCGGAGCTGTGTTTTCTGAATACACTGCCATTGAGGGAATACTTTCACCGTCCTTCTGTACTCACAAGATCAAGAGCTATATATTGACAACTGATTATTTCTTTCRAATTCCAACTGCCTTGTCTTGTAGACAACAAAAATAGCAGTAAGTTTTCTGGGCATGGAAAAAAGCTAAATATAACTGATGACTTTTTCTGACTTTACACACTTAAGCATTGTAGAACTTTATTTGAATTTTCAGTTTTGATCGCTTCCAAACACTAATTGTCTTTGGCAGCATTACAACCCTTTTTGTCATCTAAGGAAAAGAACTTTTGGCTTGATAGAAAGGACACATTTTTAGTTGTTGTTGCTCTTCTGTTTAATTTTGGCACGATAATAAGCAATCATATGGTGATTATCATGACTTACCCCTGATTGGGGCCCCACTCACTGCGAATGCAGAGATGCTTGTGGACTGGGTCCTTCATGTACCCATCTAGGCAAAGACATTCTCCTGCAAACACAAAGGCAGTTCCTTAATCATGTGTTCATTATACTCCATATATTTTCATTTCACTGCGAATTTCCCTTTACTCCTCTTTTGTTTTATTTCACGACAGTTATTCCAAAGATGATCCTCTTGAAGCAATTACAGCACTCAAAATCATCCCTTATTTTTAACAAGGTAGTCAACATTGCCYCTTCAGAAAAGGGACACATATATTTTCCAGTAGGTGAATGACAATCAATTCTCTCTGTACAATAAACCTATACTAAAATGGTCACTTATAGTCAATGTCATTCAGGCATAAACAACTCCTACAGAGGATCTACTTAAAAAATCATGGCTGACTATTGTTGTATTTAAATCTTTCTGATATAAATCTCTTCATCTATATACTGTATATTAGACAGCCAACATTGTCAATCAACAACACTGACTCTTGCTTTTTAGAAAATATTTCTGAAAGGAAAATACAATTAAAACCTTCATGATGAAGTGAAGCTTTAGTGTAGAAGATCCAACATGTAATACATATAGAATCAAATTCACATCAAAATSCACAAACTGCTTCACAATAAAGCAAGACAAAAATAAAACATCATATTTATAAAAAAGTAGGGGTAAAAATAGGGTAGGATAAACGTATTAAAACATCTAACTTAGCCAAAAGCCTATTTGTAAAATAAAGTCGTCAGATGTTTTTTTTAAGCATCAATAGAATCAAGGCTGAATAGAGACTGAGGCAGTGCATTCCACAGTCACGGTGCAACTACTTGGAAAGCCTGATACCYAAGGGATATTTAAATGGATGTAGGGTACCACCAACAACCTCTAACATGACCTCAACATGCACAATGATGTATGGAGCTAGATCAAATCCAAAATATAAGAGGTGTAATACCCCATTACAACACAGATTTTGAGAGAAACCATAGCTTTTCTGCTTCAATGTACACAACAATAGACCTCATTCTCTCTGAAAGTGAGTTTCTGAACCCAAGTCTCAGAGAGGAAGTTTTTAGGTAAATGCTTTCAGAGGTGTAAAGTTGCTGTGTGCTCTACCCGCRGCTGCAGTCAACAGTCTTTCTGCATTTCCACGAGCCGTAAARCAAGAGTGAGCAACAGCTGATGGTAACGCTCCATTTGTTCTAGTCACACTTTTGTAAGAGCAACCTAACGTCATCAGTGGTCCAAATAAAAGTTTCTGGATTCATCATTTTGCATGTAACTCTTTTGTTTCTCAGACTGCATCTGTCTTGTTGCCTAGCATCAGAATTGCCACCTCCYCTCTTCGAGAAAGCACACCTCACTCAGCACATGATAGTTTGGGCCAAAAGAGAATAATTTTAAAGTGATTGTGAGTCCATGTGATTTCTCATTAAAACTCAAATCTTCCACGGTCACTTCTCATTACCATCTCATTGAATGACAACACTCAATAATTTTGTRCTGTATCATAGTAGCTGAGCCAATTAGCAAAGCCCTTAATTTACTTGACAGACTGTTCCCCAACCCCRTTACTTTTGGGTTCGAATAAAATACCTTCACGCAATAAAAATATTAATATTAAAGTTGACCTTTGCTTTAACGYGATGTAACAGAACAACTTTACATTAGTTTGCCAAACAAATCAGACTTGTTTCAGTGGTTACATGACAAATCTAGTCTAACGGGAGGTGATTAGATCAGTGATTAGTCTAATTACTATTGTCATTATTTACTCAGAGCAAAGCTTTTCTGGAGTTCCAAAATCCTACTTAATTATGTGGCCTGAGGCAACATTTGGGGGAACTAGTAAAAGGATTAGAAAAATTACTGCTCATCTCTATAAACTGAAACTCAATAAATCATATGAAACAGCTGCTCAACCATTGTTTCATGACCCTGTTTGTGAGTTTTTTTTCTCTCTAGACATTCAGATTAGGTGATGCTTGATACAAAGGAATGTTTAATACCTCACCAGTGGGACCAAGTAATATTGATGTGCTATGCTGGCATTGTGCTGATAAACAAAACCTGTTAAGAACGAACAGTGTAGCATCAGCCTATTGTTCTGCTGCCAACTCCTAGGAGAAATGTCAGCATTGACTTGGCTCAGCATGATTGATGAGATCTCACCTTTGGTTTAGAGGGTTACCCAGGGGTAACATGTACAACTTGCTCTCTTCTTGCTCTACARGAGTTAAGTGAGGGTCACATGTTCTGGGTTTTTCTATCCCCTTGTTAATGGAAAAAAAGTCATTTGTCAGTAACTGCCAGGAAATCCCATTCAATGGTTCCCTATGTATTTTATTGACTAAAATGAAATGGCTTGGACTGTGTGGGATTCTACAACTGCTGTATCTATACTTGATGACATAGCTTCGGTCAAGAGAGTCAGTGTTTTCTCTTGAGTTGAGTCAAAGTCWGTTTTAAGACCAGGTCAAGTGTTGTTTGGGATCAGAACAAGATTTTTAACCAACAGAAAACTAATCTCACAAAACCCGACAAATGCTTTGCTTTATATCCATTAGCATTTGAAACCCATATAATTTTCAAATGTTTTTGCTCCATATACAATTCTACTCACCATAGTCATATTTTAATATAAATATCAACGTCAAGATGATAAACTTCATTTTTGATATAAACAGAGAAAAGGCAGGTAGAATAGGTAAACAATCAACAAAAATTGATATTAATAAATAAAATGTAATAATGTATACCAAAGTTAAAATCATATCACTAGTTCACAATGCTAGTCTTTATCCTCTGGAGCCAAAAATCATTTAAAAATCAGAAAATTGGGCAAAAAGTTTAACTAAACTAAACATAAATATGTTAGTCTGTAAACTTTATAAAATTGCTAATTATTAATTCAACAGTGTTTGGTAAGCTATTTTGTGGTGAATTTAAGCTGTAAGCATTTCCTATATCATAAACATGCTTACAGTAGCACGCTCAGCAGTTTTTAGCCTCGCATAACTATTTGTGTAACCTAAATTAAGCTTTCTGTAACACCGCCGCAATGCAAACAAGTTTCTTTAATTATTATTTTAATGACTGCTTTACTAACATGCCAGTTGGCAACACTTCTAACATGCAGATGATTTTTTTCTTAATTAAATGTGCAATAAAAATGATTAAAAGTTTGAAAAAGGAGAGCCAGTTTTAGATACGAAAACAAACTGTGAACCAAAAAAGGAAAAACATGAGAGTAAAACTGAAATTTGATGTGCAGCTGCAGAATAATGTTGTGTCTCATCTAGCTTTAATAGCTATCGCACTTCTTTCTTGGGCTTCTTTCTTTTTTTTCCCTTTTTTGATGTAAGGTGTTACATTTTCTAATTGCTCAATCTTTAGGCACAAAGCACGATTTGAACTTCCACACTTTATTTTCACAGCATTTCATCATTCCGTTTGCCACCTTATGAAACATGTAGCCCATTTAGGTCGAGCAAAGGTTAGCAAAATGCACAGCTACCCATCTTAGTTTTCATCAGTTTCACCTGCAGCAGAAAAGAGGACTGGGTTTGGGTTATATACATATGGCTCCGTACAAACTTCTTGTACCCTAATAATACTTTTACTTATTTCCATGTGTATTATTCCACCAACAAACCGCACTTTTATTTTTATGCATTTGGGCGGTAGTCATTAAATAATGTGTACAAATAGAAAAAAACATTTGCATATTTCACTTTCTTCAAAAAACAATACAGCAAAAGTAATATTCTCATTTATCCAGATACTAGGTATTACTTGTGTATATATGGTAAGTGTTCTACATAAAGATGTTATTGAGTCCAAAATGTGCTAAGATTCAGGAGAAGCTGCAGCAAAACACACAAACCCAGCTTTGTCCGTCCGTCCGTCCGTCCCTCCGTCCCTCCGTCCCTCCCTCCCTCCCTCCCTCCCTC
>NW_013952426.1:912531-914060 GCF_001266775.1 Austrofundulus limnaeus | reverse complement strand
TCTCTCTCTCTCTCTCTCTCTCTCTCTCTCTCTCTCTCTCTCTCTCAATCCTTTTAAAGGTGTCAGAATGTACTCTGCCCAGGGGAGCAATGAGCTACTAAATAATGGAAGAAAACAAGGAAGAAATTTCTGCTGATGTAAATGATAAATTTCTTCCTGCACTCATCATCTGAGTGACACACTGGCTAGGGCTTTCCAAGAAATGATCTAGAAAGCAAAATGGACCATTATGTCCTGCTTTTCTTCCTATCACAAACAAGCCTGAAAACAAACAATAATAGACTGATAGCTTTGTTTTATATTTTCTCTTGGCGTTACTAGTTTTGAGGGAGATTGAATGATGTCCATTCTTACAAAAACATTGAAACATTTTTTAATCAAAAAGCTGCGATTTTTAAACTCACATTTTGCATTTAGCTGTATTTCTATCTTTAGACTCACAAATATATATATGATTGTTTCTACAGAACGTAAACATGGGCTATTTTCTAATACCAGGCAGAATAAGTAATTTGGACGAACAAAAAATATGTAATATATTTTCCGGACAATGAGTCACACTTTTTTTATAATTTGACTTTTGTTTTGTTTTTCCCCTCTTCATGAAATATTTTTTGAATTATGCATTTAGTTCATACTGACTAACATGAGCCAAGGAGTAAACATTAATGCCTGCAGCTATAAGAGGTGTGAAAACTATGGTTGGAGCTGCAGAGAGAAAGTTTGGAGGGAATGAAAAACTTGCAAGGGACTGCCAAAAAAAAGAGGTTACTCTTACTGCACTGAAATAAAAGAAGACAAGTGACGTGAAATGAGATGGATGAACTTACCAGTAACTTGCATGCTGAAATGCACTGGGCCCGGCTTTGGTTGTGCTTGCATTGATCAGCGAGTCACCTCGCTGTRGGCGCCAGCGGAGATCAAACTATTTTAAATGTGCAAATGTTATTTTGTTTTCTTTGCAACACGACAATAATGGACTACATAAAACTCAATGCAAAAGTGCCAAAGACTGAAGAAGACCATTTAGCAGTATGACACTAATGACAAAAGGGCAGAAAAACACAGAGGACAGTAATTTAATAATGGTAGCTAATGTTAGCTTGTTGTTGGTACCTTGCTTTTAGCTTTATTTTTATCTTGCTGTGGATGCTGTTTAGCTGAACTCCTATGAAAATAATAATAATAATAATAATAATATAAAACAACATTACAGTTATTGCAAATGATTCACATGAAGGTACTCTTGTCTTTCGTGTGCGACTTATGCTTCGAAGCGACTACATCTTCATGATTTTATTTATTGATTTACTTTGTACTGATGTGACTTATTTTCCAAAGTGATTTGGTCAGGAAAATGTGGTATGAATCTGAACTGAAACTGTTAAAAACTTTAGTTTTAATTAAGCAAAACATTTTAACAGACAATTGAAGCAAGTTTGACCCACGTCTTTGTGTGGATGTGTGTGTGTGTGTGTGTGTATGTGTGTGTGTGTGTGTGTGTGTGTGTGTGTGAGTGTGTGTGTGTG
>NW_013952426.1:910070-912033 GCF_001266775.1 Austrofundulus limnaeus | reverse complement strand
TGTGTGTGTGTGTGTGTGTGTGTGTGTGTGTGTGTGTGTGAGTGTGTTTGAGAACTCTATTTTCTTTTCAAATAAAAGGAAAATATGCACAGCGTGTTCCGAGAATAATTACTATTTCAAGCACACAGCATCATTCCTCACAGTTAATTAATGTGAACCTGAACACAGAAAAAAAAGGATTTTGTCATTTCTCAGTATTTGTTAGCTTATATGTGCTGTTTAGCTTTTATTTTTCAGGACTATTTTTGTAAGTGAGAAGATGGTTTTTTTCTCTCTCTTTTTTCTTTCTTTAGACGGGACAGAAGTTTATTCTCAACACCTCCACGGGGACAGAAAATGTGTCATACTTAACACTTTGCTCTGAAACTGTTCACTGATCAAAACAGCAAAACACAGAAACACTGGGAACCCATAAACTATAAAGGCATCTAAGTGACTGAATCAATATTATATGGATGCATTAAAAGGTTTCAGTTAATTCAACAGTAATGGAAAAAAACAGTAAAATTTCACCATAGTGGCTCATATGAATAATAAATAAAATAATAATAATAATTAAGAACTATTTAAAGTGAGGTTTAGTTGACAAAAATGAGCTTTTTTCAGGCAAGATTATTTTGAACGGGTTATAACAACAAACTGTATTCTGACATTCTCTTTCACAGACTCCAGCTTTCCTCAGAGAATTTGGAGGCAGCAAAGATCAAAATGAATCCACATAAAGATAAATGATAAAGAACTTGTTCAACAACAAAATGTTTTATTATTCTGTTTCATCAGCATTTGGATGCAAGTGTGGACTAATAAATAAAACATTGCGCAATGAACATGGAACAACTGAACTAGCTGTCCAATTTCACAGCAAAAGGTGCCTTTTTAGCACAACAGACAGCCTTTATGTGAAAAACACAACAGAATATGGCAGGGAGAAAAAAAGTTACTTGAATTAGTGGTCAGAATTTTAATGACAGAATCATCCTTCATTTGAATTTGGTGGAGCCTTGKGGGTAAACCAAAATAATTTATGGGCAAATTAACGCATGCAAAGTTTTACCTTGAGTGCATCAATTTGCCATTTTATAAGTAATCAGTAAACTTTTCTTCAAATGAATGTGTGGGAGGATAAGTGCAAAGTTTGGGCAGATGATTTAGGGTGTTTTTTTTTTTTTTTAAAAACACCAAAGCTGTTTAAAAGGTGTCACTTTTAGTGATGAGGCTTTACATTTCAAAGCACATTGTCTCAAAGGAAAAACACAACAAATTAACCTGCAGTGAATAAATGAAACTTTTCTTATTGAAGTATTTAGCAAGGTGTCAGAATCTGTTTTTTGTTGTTGTTTTGTTTTCAGTTTTGTTTATAGTCTCTTATAAACTTTATGATTTGGTTTAAAAACAAGATGGCGGCRGTGGCGGCAGATGTATGTACAGTAGCTGTGCAGTATCACTGCAGGAAAATACATCCCATTTTGCTTTACAGGCATCTGCAGGTCTGTTTTGACCAAATTTACCTCAGCTTTAGTGTTGCTGTTACTCTGTATGCTTCATAAACAGAAGATCAAAGATGCAAATGACGGACATCATTTTCAAAAAACAACAGCACACAAGCATCCTATGGCATGTGTACAAACATCGACCATAAGTTATCCTAACTTTGGTAAATATCATCTACCTCGCCGGTTGGGCTGGTTTCTCCAGCTTGCTGCTGTTGCGGCGTGTCTCGGTGGAGTGGCGGATGTGGATAGAGTCCCTCGGCCCTCGGATTGTCCCTCGTGTTCGGACGGAGCGCCTGGGGTGGACTTGCCGGCCAGGACGCGTGGCGGTGGGAGCCGGGACGGAGCGACTAATCTAACAAGTGAGGCGTACCAGCTTCCCTGTTGCCYATTTGGATCAATRTCAGCTGTGCCCTGTTTTTCGGTTGAGGATCAAACTGGAGCTACTGGTTTTGGTGAGCATGCTCGTGTCC
>NW_013952426.1:908345-909838 GCF_001266775.1 Austrofundulus limnaeus | reverse complement strand
CCTTTAAGAAGAATCTTGTCTGCCATCTGCTGGACACTTTTTGTTGTGCTCATATTTAGACCTCCTATTTTGCAAATGCTGCCTTTTTGAAATTTGGTATGCYTGTTTGCCTTTGTGTCTATGGTGTAATAATAATGATGTGATTGTGATGCTGTAACTCTGAGTGTTGTATGTGCTGCAGAACAGGAACCTGCTGTAAAACAGCAATTATGCTGAGTCAGGCTTGATTTTTAATAATATTTTCCTTTTAAATGAATAAATCAAATCAAATCAATTTATTTTTTATGATTCCTTACATGTATTTTCATGTTTTCAGTGTCCTTATATTCATATGTTTCACCTGCCACTCTTCCTCAGTATTTTTCCTCAGTTCAGCTCCTGCTCCTCAGTCCTGCCACACCCACTCATKATGGAGCCATGTCTCATTTGGCCCAGCTGTTCCACATCTCCTGGTTAGCCTCAGTTGAATTACCCCTCTACAGTATGTTCWGTTCAGTATTCAGCAGCGCATTGTTGCTTAATGCTACAGTTCGGCAAGCTTGTGTTCGTAGTGCTTATCCTTGTAAATCTTGTTGTGTCTTCCTGTGACTTTGTGTGATTTGAATAAGCTGATATTTCTATGTTTTGCTTTGTTTTGATTTTCTAACTCTTTGAGTCGTGTCTGCATTCTGGGTTCAATCTTTCTACCAACCACAACACTACTTGTTTGTGTTTAAAGATTATCAACTGTTTTTCAGGAATGATTCACCATGCTCATTGTTTTGAACACACAATATYTGTATGCATTTAAAGTTCAAATAACCACTTTAAAATTTGCATTGTGCTCAATCGYTTGTCACATTCTAGGCTCACCTGTTTCTGGGTCACACTGGTGTTCGCAGGGATCCAGTAGGCGTCGTCCACACAGCTCGTTGAGCCATGGCCCGCTGGCATTCTGCTGGTAGTACAACAAGATCTGGGCTGGGTTGAGCCAGTCGGAAGCATCCAATTGGCTCCCTTGCAGCAAAATAAACCTTGATCCTAACAAGGACAGAAGAATGGAAAGTGTTGGAAAGAAACAGGATGTACGATTGGAAAAAGAAGATGAGAGGTATGCAAGAGTGAAGCAATAAGTTCAGTAAATAGAAATAAAACAACAAAAAAATCCAAGTGAAATAACTTTTCAAAATGTCTAATGAGAGTGCTAAGGAAAAACAAAAAAACAAAACAAGGATCCAGCCCTTCATAGACCTCATAACTAAAGTCTGAAGACATTGTGAAAAACAATAAACTGCTCTAAAATAAATTAACTAAACAAACACCTAGAATTTGTTAAAGTTCATGATTTTAGAGAAGCTGATATTCAAGGGTGGAAACCTGAGTCAGTTTTAGTATATCAGGGGCAAGATGACAAACCTGGACAGCTTCAAAATGAAAATAAAAAAAAATAGAATGTGAAACCTTTAGAAAACATAGAATTATTAATAATAAAATCAATACTACTTTATTCAATT
>NW_013952426.1:901893-905580 GCF_001266775.1 Austrofundulus limnaeus | reverse complement strand
TATGTATGTATGTATGTATGTATGTATGTATGTATGTATGTATGTATGTATGTAGTTTTTCATATTAGTATCAAAATGATGAAAAATCAAAATGTGTTGCTTTTAAAATATGATACCATTGTAAAGCGATGACTTCTCTTTCCTTCCCATTAGTAAACAGTTAATAATACAGTGAAATTGTTAATACAAACCCACTGAAACACTATATACTGTATATATACTCCAAATGACATTTAGTCCTCCAAGTTACTACATTTTCTCAGCTCATAAATTGCCAGCTTACATCATGGYCCCTCCACTGCAGTGGGGCAGCTACTAGCAGCAGGCTAACCCCACTGGGCCAGTGGATGTCAACAATCTGCACACACTCTAAAGAGAATGGACAAAATGTGAAAAGTGGATATGTCCTGGGGCTTGACTCCAGTTAGCAGAGACTGTGACCACAGGTCATTGTTGAGCTTGAAAAGCTGCCTAACAAGCAGCTTAAAGCTGGTGACTCGATCTCTAAGATGACAGACTAAAGTAATGCTAAGCTAATACCTCAAAATATCAACACACCCATGTGCTGCATYACCTGGAGTTTATAACACTTGAGTGAGTAATACAACTTGTCTTATTGTGCTGAAACTGACCATTGAGATGACCATTAAATTGTGATTTTCACAACACTGCAGCAGGGTTATAAACCTATTTTTGTAGCCTTTTCTCAGCTGAGATAACAACAAATAACAGTCCATTCCTGTTGGAAGCTTTTTCTCTCCAGAGCACTTCATGACACTAAGGAYACTAAGGACTACTCCTTCACAGTATTCACAGATGTATTTTAGTAGCACAAATGATGTGATGACTTCTGAACTAAATTTCATCATCAGATCAACAGTTCATCATATCTAAAAAATGTTGATATACAGTATTATAGCTGCACTTTGGGTGGTGGTGCTGCAAAAAGAGACAATGGCTGACAAAAACAAACGTCAGACAAGACATTGCAGTTGTTTTTTGTTTGTTTGTTTTTTTATATGATGCTTGAGTRCATCTGAGAGAATAAGAGAAGCTGGAGAGCACATGGGTACTGTGTCTGCTATAAGGAGTATATTGAATGTGTGAGTGTTTCTGTTTATTTTCCCAAAATAAAATACCCTCAATAATTGCATCACTGTTGAAAGGTGCCAGACATTTTCTTAAAAAGTCTAAGAGCTCCAYTGAATACCTGTAAAAAGTCACGTGTTTAGATCTCAACTGCTGTTAGCTACAGGCAGCAAGTCAACAATTAAAAATAAGATTTGTGAAGTGTTTCCCTTCTAATTTGTGGCTGCTTGGGGGGGAAAGACAAACTAAAATGAGAAAACCAGAAGAAAAAAAAATCAGCACCTCATTTGGCATCGCAGGTCTCTAGGCGCTTAAGTAACAGGGGCCATGGGTTTGTTTGTTTGTATTTCTAAAACAATATTGCCTGAATCACTGAAAGGATTTTCATGAAATTTTCAGCAAGCCCAACTGAATCTGTGTCAAAAATTAGCTGTAATATTGTTTACAAGAAATTACTTATGTTATTTTAATTCAGCAATAAAGTAAAGCAGCTAGATATATAGCAAAAAACATATAATTTATAAGTAACAATGTTCTAAACAAGACCTGAAGTCAGTCTGTAACTTAGACTGTTTAGCTAGTTGAAAAGTTATGATTTCAACTAGCAATTAAGTATATTTTCAATTTGTTACATACCATAAATAATAAATCTTTCCCAGCCAACCCTTAATTAATATTCACTGGACACCCAGTTATAGGATGAAACTCGACTCTACTGATATTAGCTAATCATTTTCCCATCAGTTCAGCTTCGTCTAATGGAAACCTAAAAAAACTGTTAAATATCCAATTCTTTTGTCCTGATGCATCTCAGTAATCCAGGTAAAAAATCAAAAGGAAAAAAATTGTATAGGTCCTCTGGACGGGTTCTTCTTTAATGAAACGTTTCGTCTCTCTGAAACGTTTCATTAAAGAAGAACCCGTCCAGAGGACCTATACAGTTTTTTTTCCCTTTTGATCCAATTCTTTTATTTTACACAGTGCAAATACAGTATTAAGTCAGAGGTAAAACCAGTTTGTAATATTTAATATTTTGTGTTTAATTGTAGCATGATTCAGTAGGGCTACACGCWGTATAACAGTGGCATCMAAAGTCGGTCCTCAAGRGCCGGTGTCCTGCATRTTTTAGGTGCTGCCCTGGTTCAACACAGCTGAACCTAAGGAGTGCTTCATTAATGGGTCTCTGCAGACCTTGATGGCAAACTGAGAAGGTAAATCATCCATTTGAAGCAGCTGTGTTGAGGCAGGGACAAATCTAAAACTTGCAGGAGACCGGCCCTTGAGTTGGACATGCCTGCTGTATAACATATGCTACAGAAGCTAACGTCTTCTAACCAATTCAAAAATTACYAGTAATTGCATTGGCTTTATAAGCTTATTTTTATTTTAGATTCTTACATATTAGCTTCAGTTCTTGTCAGTTCACATCCACATTGAGGTAAATAAGAAAATCTGCTTACTTGTGAAATGAGACGTTTTCATGTTTTTTCTTCTGCGAACACACAGCTTTTAAACTCMACCTTAAACTATTGGAATAAACATTGGATGTTTGGGAATTTTAATGAAGCTTTCAGACAATTATCACTAGGTTGACATCAACAACTGATAAACTTCTGAACACAAACTAAATCAAGATGGCCATCACAGCTAACTAACCTTAGAAAGCACACAAATGGCTAAGAATTGATGTCGTAGTGGCTGAGGGTTACCTTCCTTGTAAATGGACGTTTCACACAATCTCATGCAAGATCTCACAATTTTGCAACTAAAACATCTACAACTTGGTCATTTCTAATAAGAGCAGATTAGGTTAAAACTCTGTCATCAAAAGCAGCGGGCAACATGCATGAATTCAGGAAATACTATATTTTTTATTGTTTTTCTTTTTCATTCTTCTCTCTGTTTTTTGGTCCCTGAAGGCAATTCAGTTCAGGACCACCAAGTCTGGCTTTGCTGGTCATTTCCTCCTGTTGAAATACATTTATTTTGTTTTCTACTTACCCTAATCAAATATTTGTGTTTATCTTTGTTATGGCCTGGAACAATAAAACTATACCTGGATTGAAATGAACTGTCACTCTAAGCTTATGAGAATGTTAATGTTAAAAATGAGCTCCACTGTGCAGCCTCTTTGAACTGACTTTTCTCTTCCACATCACTGTCTTGCAAAACTGTCAACCAAACAATGAGTTTTTGTCAAACGTTATAAGTCTGACTCAAACGTCAGGTGGCCACACAAAAGGCAATCTAACAGTGCTGAACCAGAGTTTGTTGCTGAGGGACAAAAAAGGGATAAAACCCTTTTTTTCACTATTTTTAGACTATGTGTTGCCTAGTTAAATCGAACTTAAGTTTGAGACTACAGCAAGTTTGTCGTGACGATACATCCATCTTGCCTTTTTGTTATGGATCTCGAGGAGCAGTTGATAATGTCATACTGTGTAACCACCCAAACTTCACCAGCAAGATTGTTTTCTTTGATGAGAAAAGCGAGGAGAAAGGTGTGACTGTACATTACATTTCTCTGGTTTTCTTCAATAGATTTGAAGACACACACACACACACACACACACACACACACACACACACACACACACA
>NW_013952426.1:898545-901045 GCF_001266775.1 Austrofundulus limnaeus | reverse complement strand
GGGGGGGGGGGGGGGGGGGGGGGGTTTGAGCTTCTGCAGGAGTGTGTTGGGAAAAGCTGCATCGACAATATCCCACTCGAGCAAAGCCTTACCGTCAGCTATGAGGTGCTCCGGAACATGTAAGATCACTCGGACCGAGAGACTGCAGGAGAGGTGGGATGAGTAAACCAGGCCAATCACGCAGCTGATGACACTGATCAGAGTCAGGGTGGTCTTATTGATGGGACTCCGTGGGGAACCTGCTGCTGAGGACAAACACACAGAGAGGGGAGAGAGGGGGAAGGTGGGAACAATAAAGAATAAACCTATGTGAAGGAATGGCAGTGCTTTATTCCCATGTATCCCCTCATATTCCATAAACCCACATGCACGCAGTCACACCAACAAGTGCCACAAACTGCCTCGGCAGGGAGTTGTTTTACAAACAAGTGAAAATAAAATGGGTTTAAGGCTGACAAAAAAGACCTTTGGTTCAAAAACATCAAGCCTTTGGGAGCTTTAGACCAGCTCCAGCTCGCTGGCACAGACCTAAAGTTTACCTTTGAAGGGTTTTAACATACACACTGGGGTGTGTGTGGTGGGAGGGGAAACAGAGACACAGGATGAAAAAAAATAAAAAATAAAAAAATAAAACCGCTCAGAGGTTGTTTCGCAACCATCCCTCTTTCCTGTGCTCTCCTTCCTCTGTCAGAGTGAAAACGCTGCCCTTATCTCCTTTATTCCAGAGCGCAACACAGAAAGTGGTAAACATGACCTCATAACCATAGGGGCAGGCATACGTCCACGCACACAGAAATCACACAACGACCTTGAATATAGATGCTCACGCTTTGTTTAAAGTGGTTACTTTTACTCTAGTGGAATAATTTGAGATTGCATTGTCACTTTTAAATTACTTCAGCAGAGCYTTTTTTTTTCTTTCAAACACTGCCCAAGGCTATCCTTTAAACAAAAGCCAAATGGAAACCTGACCTTTTGTATTGTGCTTTAAGCTAGTTTATTTAATCAGTAAGTTACCCAGAAACTGGATGCGGGCATCATCTCACCTCTTTGACCTTTTCTTTATTTATTTATTTATTTATTTTTATTTTATTTATTTTTTGCCTACCTTCCCAGTGATTACAGTGTATTTCAGATATTACATAGGGTGTAAAAGTTTCCCACAGTAAAGGTTTGGTTAGTCTATATTAGGGGAATATTCCAATGTTCTTACATTTTTAACTTAGACATGTAATGACATGAAATAATCTTGTCATGCCTCACAAATTATTATTTCCTTTTGGTGTAAACAACATAGTCAGGGCACTGTTGCAGCCACCTTGTTCTATTCTWAAACCAGGCTCTAATTAAAGTTGTTGGCTACACTTCCGGAGGCCTCGCCGTGTTTGTGACACCTGTGCACATGACGGGGGAATAATTGGCTTGGAGGCTTTGTAAAGGCTTGTTACACCTTCTGACAGCAGCTATTATTTTAAGGGCATTGTTTGTTTTTAGGATTTTTTTTCTTCGCCCCCCTTGGTCTTCCGCAACAACCCATTACTGTACATCAAAGCGGCGAGAACATGGCATGCTGACAGATAAAGCATTCTCCACCACTTCACTTTGACAGCATTTTCACTGGGTCCTCCTTAGAAATAATATTTATCTGCAATATTATTTCAARCTATTGTGTAATCCATAATGCAAGATGCAAGAAATATGTATTTATTTAGTTGGGAACCTCTGATCTCATCATCTTGTTTGATTTCACTCAACAAGATTGAATGCGGGTGCGCTGAGATCAGTTTGACATGCTCACAAACACTCTGCGCACAACCATGTACAGACTAMATACACGTATGCATTTTGTTTCAGAGTGAAACGCATGAGCACACAATTTTAGAGCCATCAACCTGCTACATGTACTGAGGTCACTTGACATGCGTCGTGGCAACAGCAACACTATCGATGGGATAAACTGTTTGTAGGTGTATGAGTCCTCCTTACCCCCAGAGCCCCACGCGCTGTTGGCGTTACCGTTTCTCATACCTCGACTCCGGCGCCGACTGCGGTTCGGGTCGGTGTAAAAGGCCAGCTGAGGCTCACTGTCTGCCTCCGTCCCAGAGTCCCCGTCTGGGTTCAAGAAAGTTGAACCCGCTGTTGGATTCACACAAAAATACACCTCCAGTAAAGTAGGAAAAAAAATGGACTAATGATGGGGACTTGTTACGCTCACATAGATGGCAGGGAAACAATAGCCAGGATAAAAAGATGAAGCCTCTACTTGATTTATTCTAGACAAGAACCAGAGTTGTTTTTATTCTTTATTTTTTTAAAACTCAATGATAACAACTAGAAGGCCAACTAAAAATGACATGCATCTATGTGCATGTTCTGCTCTATCAGTACAATTGAGCTGTGCTTTGCTTTAAGCTGTTAAGGTTACGCAAACCCTTGAATGGAGATGTTTTAATGTTTTAATGAATTATGGAACTATGTCTCCTATCAAACAACATAAAAC
>NW_013952426.1:889170-898017 GCF_001266775.1 Austrofundulus limnaeus | reverse complement strand
TCTTATTACAGTGTTTTTTTAATAAAATACCTAATTTCACCTTTTTTTATTTTTTTCAGTATTGAAACATGAAACAACACTTTAGCTTCAGCAGCTTTTAAAATGTCTTCCTGTTATTTTAAATGAATGGCATTGTAGCAAGATCCCGACACCAGCTTTACAAAAACAGACAAAAAAAAAAAAAAAACAGTCTGAGAAGCTAAATGAGTTTCCAAGACATTCACAATCCTGCTCCTCAATGTAAATTTATATATATATTTTTCCAAACAGACTCAGACTATAACTAACTCCCATACGAAGTGCAAAATCTACTTTAAATATTTTTCTGCATTTCTAGTGATTCGTATTTTACGATGCTTGATGGTTTTAGTTCATTGTGTCAAATAAATGCTGGACTGGAGAAGCTGATTTTCTCATTTCTTAGACTCCAGCTTTAGATCAGCAGGTTGCTCAAAATTTATGAGTAACTGTGTGACAACTTAAAACTAATTTTTGTTAACAACAGTTGGCACCAGTTGTGATTGAATATTATGCTGCCGAGAAACATTTAGATGTAAAATGAAAATAATGACTTTCTCTGATTAAAATAAATAGGTAATGAGATGATGTGACCAGATGGGGAAAAATATTTTAAATAAAAATGCACATAAAAGTGYATGCCTCTGGATGAAGGCTTGCGCTGGCAGTACCCAAATGAGCCCTATTTACTGATCACTGCCATAAGGCACAAGGTGGGAAAGAGTGTTTTTGTTCATGTCTGTGTGTCTGTCTGTTAGCAAAACATCTCATGAGCCATTGGGTAGGTTTTGATGAAACAACAYGAAAGTAAGGGATGYACGTCTACAACTCATTCACTTTTGGAGTCAACCCAATTCAAAATAGCACATCCCATCAACTTTAGCTGTCACACAGTAAATGGCTCTAACTCAGTCAATTGTACAGATACTGAGCTACAAACTGTTGTGGTAATAGCTGAGTCATTCACAACACAAATTCTGGGCATGACTTCTTGTGACAGTGCAGAACACTATTTACAAGGTTTGACCAAAATGATTACAACTCTGTCATTTCTCAACATCTTAGGCTGGACAATAAGGATTGCTTCTGGACATACTAAACATTTAGCTTTATTTACATTTTATTTTCCTGGACACGCTTTCCAGTTCTTACATTTAAGCTGAACGTAATTGTATAGAAAAAATGACTTTGGAACAGCTTTGTTTGGGATGCTCCGTAATAAAAAATCAGCAACGAACCTGACTTCCACTTAAACTTGTGTGAGCTTAAGGATGATGGGTAATGTGTGTATTACAGTAGGAAATKTAATGCCTACACTACACACTTTGATAAACATGCTGACCTTACAATGTCAATAGTGCATTTGTGCTAAGTGTGTTTTCAATGAGGCATTAACYGTATTTAAAGGACATGTTCTGAAGCTTGTTTACAAATGTTTGTGGCTTGTGCTTCACAAAAACTAGAGACAAAATCCACTAAAGCAGCCGTACATCCCATTGCCTCAGAGGGATATATGTAATTTAGGGGATAAAAAAAATGCCAACAGTGCTCTGTGACACACACACACACACACACACACACACACACACACACACACACGCACGCACGCACGCACGCACACACACACACACACACACACACACATAAAAAATGAAAAAAAAAATCCCAAACAAGAGGAAGTGTTTGATTAAACTGGAGACGAGTCTTCATAAACAATAGAGGAAGGAAATAGTTGGCAGCAATGTCAACGTGGCAAACCAAGAAGGACTTTTCCAGTGACAGCAGCTTCATCAGCTTTTCATGTTCTTGTTTCAGAACAATATGCACTGAAGATATGAATGTGCTGCATGAATATTATTGGCATCCATGACTATCTACCAGCACAGATGTTAGCGTGGCTTTACTTCAAAAATGGAACAGCTTTTTTTTTTTGATGACACCATTGTTTCAGCAGCATTTTTCAGACTTATTTAATAATCAAACAAAATTCATGGCACACTTTCACTTCAGATGGCTTAGCTGGCAGACAGCAAAATGTTCTAAAACATAATTTTTATGTTGTTCAACTCGGCTGTGAGGACAAAGTCATTCAGCATCTTACTGGAAAATAAAAAAAAAGGTTATACCAACCAAACCATCCAGTAACTCTGACTCCAGAGCAAATACATAGATTATGAAGGTGTAGAAATTTAAGCCGCATTAGCATGCAAACATGAATAATTTACCATTGATACTCTTTAAAACTGAAACTATGCAGTCCGTAAAGTATGGTTTGCAAATTTCAAGTTCATTGCTGTTTAATTAGAAAGTTGTTCACAGTTTTCAGTCTCTTTTTCTACAGGTCCACAAGAAAATACAAAAATATACTGTATGTTTAAATGTTATAAGTGGATGCCTCTAGAAAACAGACAAATATGTGTATTTTTATTAAAACCCAATGACAACATAAATCATTGAAATCTAGTTATAGCAAATAAATAAATAAATAAATAAATAAATAAATAAATAAACGAACTTAAAACACATTATACTTTTCAGGTAAAAAAAATAAAGACTAAAACTTGTGAAACTTTTACAACACTAAAATAAAAAAACACATCATGAACAGACCTAATAATGAGATTGAAGAGAAACAAGATGTCTTTGCAACAATGGGATAGAAATGCCTCAATGCACTATGTGTATGCCACAAAGTACTACAGTGAAAATCACAAGATTTTTTTATTCCTTTTTGACATATTATGAAATATAAATGTTRGGCTTTACAGCATAAAACCAGTTGAACAATACAGTATGTAACTCTGACTGTTTCAGATCATGAGCACGTTGCTTGGGATGAGGCTTGGGACTAAAAGAGAGGAGACGCACATKTCCAAACCTTGCTTAAGTTTGGGATTAGTTGCTACAAGACCAAAGAAAGAGGACTTTTTTTCCAAACTTGAACAAGGCATGTGACTTTCAGGATGTAAAAGACTGTCCTAACATTTACAAAAGAAAAAGGAGGGAGACAATCAGCAGGTAAGAAGGGGTGAGTTATAAAAATGCTATGAGTGGATTTAGGAGTRGAACTGATCCAATTACAGCTAAAACATGTCTATCAGACTGAAAAGGAACAGACATTTAGGGAAACTTTCCCCAAGACTAATAAAAAAACACAACTTCACTCTGCAAAAAAAAAGTCACACATGAATCAAATTAAAACTGTTACTAGTACAAAGTTCAGACACCTATTATTTTGGTTTGAGCATTAAAAGGTAAGCTAGAAAGTGCTGCTTAAATAATTCTTAACAACAACTGTTAGCTAATGTCAGAGCCCAGCTTGATGCTTATCTGTAGTTCAAATTGATCACTGCCCTGTGTTTCATTCAACACTATTTTTTTCTACATTTTCACACYTGGAACTGAATGTGTAATGTTGAACTGTCTCACTTAGAGAGGAAAGTATTAAAACCAACTATTGTACGATAGATAGATAGAAAGATAGATAGACATACAGACAGACAGACAGACTTTATTGTCTGTCCCAAAGGTGACAGAAAATCGTCTTTAACAGGCTCCATGTTAAAAAACGTACATTCAAAATAGGTTAAAAAAAAACAACAAGACAAGCAAAGACACAGTAGGTACTATCATAAAACCCATACCCATAAAAAACAAATTAAAAACAGTCCTAAAACAGTAAAAAGGTTCCTTTCAAAATTTCTTAGGCAAAAAAGTTTAGGCAAACTAATATTTAAAAGTTATCCAGTGCATGAAGCGTATTAAAAAATCACATATACTTTGACCGGAGAGTTGCCGCTGCAATGGTGCACCAGGGCAGCTGCTACGTGTGTGAATGTGTGTGTGTGTCAATGGTTGAATGACTAAGTGTAAGGCACTTTGGGGTCCRACTAGGCTTGATAAAGCCCTATAGAAGTTCAGATCATTTATCATATATTCAACAATACACGAAAGATTGTTATTTTGGTCTTKCATAAAACAAAACCTTTTTGAGGTCTAATGAAAATAAATAACAATTTAAAACTTTTTGTTTTTTACCATTTTGGGACAAAAACAGCTGAAAGTTATTTCCATAAGTAACATTTTTACAGTAAAATGTTTAGTAGGTGATAACTGGTAGTAGTGGAGAATGATTCCCAGCACATACTTTGAATGCAAACAAATCCTGCAAGATAATTGTTGAAAACTGACCTGCAAGTTGGAGGACAATATGCAACCCTTCAAATAATGCTACTTTCATTACTTAATGGATGGCACTCAACATAGCAACCTTTCGTCCTATAAATACAACTAAATGGGACTYTCCTTTGCCTCCTTTTAGTAACAGTAATGAGCAAGACTTGCACTTGCTCCTGTCACTCACTCTTATTTCACTTTCATCCATTTGACAACTTTGGCACTTTTAGAATTTTTAGAAGTRACTCTTGAGTTCATTAAATGTGMTGACACACAGTGAAGAGAGGCACCRGGGCATTCTCAGCAAAATGAGGAAGAATTAGTACTTTACCTGCATTGCACACAATGAGAAACTGTCCACTGAGAACGACAATTCCTCCGTGTGCATATTAAAAAAAAAAAGATAAAACCGTTGTGTGGAAATGCCAACAACAGCAACATAAAACTGCATGAAGCAGACCCAATTTCCTGCTTAGACACCCTCATTCCAGTGCAGCTGGCTTTGAGGAATACTAATTTGCATCTGGAAGCACTGAAATTTCAAAAAGGGTGCGTATCCATGTGTGCATTTGTAGCCACAGGAAGAAAAGCGAGGTACTTCCAAACATTCTGATTAATATAAATATGATTAACATAACTTTTTTTCATCGTATTTTCTACCTGCATCATCTGCGATCATGCAGCAGAAAGCAAATCTAAATTAATTTGGAGAAAATGTTTATTTTTGCCTGTTTGAGCATAGAGCTCATACAGCCGACTGGGAGCTTGTTCAAATTTTCACAATCAGTGAAAAATGTGACATAAATAATATTATTAAAAAAAATCTTCACAAGGTATAAAAACTCTGACATGATTTCAAACTGGAGCTGATTTGAAGACACTGTATTATCCAATAGAGCCACTTTTTTGGGGCTCCTATAAGGATTTTAGGCAACACCTACAATAACAGTGTGATTTTCTATGATACTGAAATCCTTTCGACGTATCCTGAACTGTTCCAGTCTCATTTTCCACACAAGTCATTGTGGTGTCATTAGACCGCTTTTTTCTTCCAGTACGATTTTAAGTATTCTTCATTGCTTGTTATTTCTTGTTAAAATAACATTATATCAGGCTTCAAAAAYGCTGTCATAAAAACACTTGACATTACAAAATGTGAAATCCCAAATTAGGTCATGATTGGGAACTTGTTCTTTATCATGGAGTCTAATAAACGGTTGTTTTAATTAATAGTATTGATAGTGTTGTTGCTGTGATTCTCTTGGCTGCTCCCATCAATGAGTGAACTTGCATCAGAGATTTGGYAGTTGCTTGACCCCAAATGCCCTTCCTAATGCTAGCTGGATTTGAACCTGCAGCGTGAGGATTATCAGACTGCATCACTAGCCATTGAGCTTCCTCAGCCCCCTGAATATTGAAGCCGGTAAGATTAAAAATCAACACAATATGCTTGAAAATTGTTTAACTTCCCAACCCACACGTTTTTGTCCCTTTATTTGTCTTTGTTATGAAGGACTGCTGTTGCTTCGACAGTCATTGTTTTTTGGTAAAATAAAAGCAGAAAATGATCTGCCTTTGATCAGTCTGGCAAAGTCAACATCAGTTTTTTTTTTCTTGTATTTCACTCCAACCACACTGAAAGATCTATAATCATTGGAAATTTGATACTACAAAAGAGCATGTAAAAGTGTCCTGTGCGAGAATACTCTTCTTGCTATTATGATTGACAAAATGTTATATTTTTCAGGGTTCATGCARGTTTCAGTAAGTTAAATTTAAGACCTTTTAATRCCACTAGGAATGRCATTTAAAACCAAATGACACATTAACAGAAATATTCAAATGGACCCAGAAATTTTAACATAGAAACCTTTTCTTGCTATCAATTTATCTATTAAAGAATATTTAATTTTAATACAAGAACACTAAATTATTTTAATGAAAGAGTCATATCCAGGAGACATTCATATCGACTGCTGTGGATCGCTTCCAATTGAGTGTAAAAACCACTGATATCAAGCAAAGTCTCATTGAAAACACACTTTTCATGTTTAAAYCACAAGCAGTGGACATGACTGAACTTCTTTGTTTWTTGRGCAGGTGAACAGGCTGCCGTATGCGGGGGGTTGTAGCRGCAAAGAGGTCGAAAACAYGGAGGTAAACTGTGCTATTTTTAGCCTGCAGCTATCACAGGATTTGTAGTTTAACCACGTATAAAAACAGGTAGCAAACGTAGCACTTATTGAAGACAGATCACATCAACCTCTGATTACAGCTCTGTTACTCTTTTTATTTATGCAGCCAACAGTTCTCGGGAATGATCGAAAATAAAACAAATTAAGATTTGACAAAATTAAATTAAGACCTTGGATGAAAATCTGAGCGTTTTAAAGACTTTTTTAGGCCTAAAATTTTGATTTTCAAATTTTAGACTTTTTTAGACTTTTTAAGACCCTGTACAGATGTTTTTCAAACCTGTTCATCTTATTCTAACATCAGTTGACAGCTGCAGATTAGCTATGCTGTCCAGGGGTTCTAAAGAACAAAAAGACAAAATGTCCCAGGAGTGATGTTGGATTTGACCATGAATTAAAAGAACTAGCTGAATCAGGAGATGGTTGGTAACAAAGATGCTTTTACTTTTAATTAACCTTGGATTTAAAATGTCCTAAATATTTTGAAGACTAATCTAGATTACAATTCACTGTTCTTATTAGTTTCTTCTAAAAGTGAAAGAACTAGCTGTTTTGTTTTGTTTGTTTTAAAAAAGTGAACTAATGAACTGTGTTCTAGTTTTCTATAGCTACTTTAAAATGCAAAAAACATTGCTAGATAATGCAGTACCAGTTTATCAATGGGAAGTCAGTTCCTTGTGCCAGCAGAAGCTGAATTTGAATCGCTCTGACTGAATCTGTGCATGATATGAAACTGAATGGACTGGTTTGAGAATGAATTTCACTGAAAATGAAAGTCTGATGCTAGATAAGTAAGCTAACRATATTAAGCAACGCCTAATCAGTGATTATACAATCAGGTGTATCTCTTGAGTAACGCAGACTTTTTCCTCGTCCAATCAGGTGTGCCCCTTGAAAAAAAACTCCAATCATGTGTGTGCCTTGAGAAACACCTCCCTTCGGAAGTGCTTACTTTGTCTGCAGAGATACCTACTTGGGACTGAGCCTCCTGTCAGTGCTTTGGGACATGGGGAGGAGATTACAGCAACAGCCACTTCTCACGGAAGAGCTGTGTTCATGTCAGAGCCTCTAAAACCCCCTCCCCAATGTCAAATATCACTCTGATTTCCTCCCCAGTCCCAAAGCACAGACAGACAGCTCAGTCCTCACACAGCGTCACTCCCAGCTGCAGGCAGATATTGATCAGACGCTGCTGCTGACTGATCAATGATGTGATGTATATGTAACATTTTCTATAGGTAACATTAATCACTGCAATAAAATAACAAAGCAAATGAATTCAGATTCAAAACATTAAATTCTGTTTCAGACCATTAAATTTAGTTTCATTTTAGTGAAATTATTTTTTTAAACAATGCATTCAGTTTCATATTATAAACATACAGATTCATTTTGAGCCATTCGAATTCAGTTTCATCTGGCACTAGTTTCTGTCCATATTTATCATCCCAAACATTTGTTTGTTTCTCGAGTTAGTCTGTCTTTGTTACTACAGTCTGAGGTGAGCATGAAAAGAGATGGGAGGTAGCAATGATGTCAATTTAAATGCAAATTAATCAAATAGGAGATTTGAGGTGATATCAATATGAGAAAAGGAAAAGAGAAAAAGAGAAAATGAAAAAAGTCATTAATTAATAAAAATATGAAATAATGAGGAAACACATGGAAATGCAAGGTTTCACATTCACACCCGGTTCACAGAAAACATTCGATTCATTTACAGTTCAACGGTCACTCATTTTTCAAAATGACATGTATACATACACATCATGTGATGTCTTGTGGAAATTTTTTAAAAATAATTAAAATCATGTCAGGGTCTTAAAGAGCTTTCATTATTTAAATATTTAAATTCAGATTTTGTTTTATCATATTTTTAAATCTACATTTTTTTCTCAATTTAATAAATTTATTCATTAAAAATTTGAGCTTAAACAAACTCTAGAACCAAACTCCTAGGTGGCCTCCTAAGATTTAAAGGAAATCAAAACATTAAAAATATGCATATTTTAGAGTAAAAGGCTTTAAAACAACATTGATTGAACAGGACCTTCAACCTTTAAGTACTACTTCATTAAAAACAGGCATTACTTTGAAGAACACAAATATATAATTTTATTTAAAAGATAGTGAACAGTATATTGTATATTTGCAGTAATAAATATAAAGTAAATGTTTACTGTGCTGAAAATAATGTCATTGTAAATATAAATGCCAGGAAATAAATGATTTTGGGTTTGTGGCAATCAATCAAAAACTTTGGATTAATTTCAATATTTAGGATTTGGCATCCTCTTAATTAAAAAGAGCCATCTAATTTTAACTGTTAGAAGGTGTTAATTAAAAAGAAATAAAGCAGCTGCTCCTAATTGTCGTTTGAACTTTAATTTCTTTGTAATTATAAACATATTTTTGTGTTAAGTAGACAAAAGTTATAGAGACATGCACTATTCATGAG
>NW_013952426.1:880009-888587 GCF_001266775.1 Austrofundulus limnaeus | reverse complement strand
CAATTATTTAACATTAAATTTAAGTCAGACCTTGCAAAGACAAATAAGCCAAATGTTGTTTATTTTTTTATTTTTTATTTTTTGGTTTTAATCCAACAATTATTGGTGTTTTGACCTCATTCTATAAAGTGAAAATGGTTTTGAAAAACATTTTTTTGACTTGAAAGCACTCAAATGCTAGTTTGTTGAAGGGCGATATAGTGAAAGAAAGCCTTCATCGTAGTTTGTTTAGCATTATGTAAAACCTAAAAAGAAGACAAGAAACATGTAAAGGCTGAATAACATAACATTATGGATACTGCAAGGTTCTAGTAAAATCATGTGTCACTTGTTAGCAGATGTCACGTGTTTTAGGCAGACTGACTTCAGATGTGTCAACATGTTATGAGCTGTCAAAAGATACTTGTGTTTGTCCTATATTTTCTGAAAAGGTGTAGTCAAGATGTCATTTTGACTACACTGGCYTATTGTCAATCTGTTTATTGCTGTCATGATAAAAAAGTAAATGTCATAAGTGGCATTTTTTTAAAAGAGGCCCAGAATAATTGAATTTGAAATCTTGACTATAGATTGCCAGGCTTTTATCTGACGCCAAAACGGCTTGTGCATATAAATATGTAAAAGTGTATCTGTGTTTGATTTATTTTCTTCTGTTTAAACTCAAATTCCTGGAAGAGAGTGACTCACCACGGGTGTTGCTGGAGAGGCGTTTGCGTTGGCTGGTGGAGGTGTTGTGCGGAAGCAGGGTGTTCTGCTGGTGGTTGCTGTCGATGGGGCTCGTGGCGATGATGTTGTCCTTGTACTTGTTCATCAAGGCCAACTTGGTGTTGTCGCTCACTGCAGACAAGCAGGATGAAATTAAAATTGTGGTGAAGCTCAATACGAATTAAAAATCTCCTAAAATTGAAAAAAAGGGAAGAAGAATATGGTTTTTGTTTTACATTCTCAGATCCACAGTGCAGTAAGTGTTACTTTAGAAAGACTATGAAAACACATCAAGCATAGTGTTTTCAGAAAATGAAGCTAAAGAGATTGATTTTAAAAAATGGGAAAAGCTGGCATTAAATTAAAATTAATGAAATAAATAAACAGAACACATACAGGATTCAAGAGGGTGAAACGATTTTTTCTAGATATTTAAACAATATTTTCAGTAAAACAATAATTCTGCTGATGAAAGGCTTATCTTTAGTAGGAGGCAGGGATTTAACACAGTTAACCCTAAAACCATTAAAAATGAAACAAGCATTCCTTATAACACATACTGATGTTATTAATTTCAAATAACATACAAAATAATACAKAATACATATACATGCCAACCCCTTTGAACAGTTACCTGTACATTGACCTTCAAAAATCCATAATTTTCACATAAAAGCCGTATTACTCTCACATGCTATGAGCAGGGGGATGTACCAGTAAGCTACAACACCGCCCACCTCCTCCTTGCTGAAAAGAACAGGCAAGGATACAGTTGATCTCAACTCAAGAAAAACATTGACTTTGTGGCATAGCACTGTTGTTGCAGCAGAGTAGGCTGGAAGGGGGTTATTTAATTATATTTATTGTTTATCGTTTTGTTTTTTCGTATCCTACAGGCTTTGAGACATAAAATAAATTTGAAGCTGAGTTTTTGAAAAAAAAATCTTGAGATTTGATCAAATTTGTGAGATTTCTCTATACATCCGTAAACCAGAAAAATGTATTAAAGTCCATGTAATTTATGGGCAATCAATACAAGATGACATGTACACTCACCGGCCACTTTATTAGGTACACCTGTCCAACTGCTCGTTAACACTTAATTTCTAATCAGCCAATCACATGGCGGCAACTCAGTGCATTTAGCCATGTAGACATGGTCAAGACAATCTCCTGCAGTTCAAACCGAGCATCAGTATGGGGAAGAAAGGTGATTTGAGTGCCTTTGTAYGTGGCATGGTTGTTGGTGCCAGAAGGGCTGGTCTGAGTATTTCAGAAACTGCTGATCTACTGGGATTTTCACGCACAACCATCTCTAGGGTTTACAGAGAATGGTCCGAAAAAGAAAAAACATCCAGTGAGCGGCAGTCCTGTGGGCGGAAATGCCTTGTTGATGCCAGAGGTCAGAGGAGAATGGGCAGACTGGTTCGAGCTGATAGAAAGGCAACAGTGACTCAAATAACCACCCGTTACAACCAAGGTAGGCAGAAGAGCATCTCTGAATGCACAGTACGTCGAACTTTGAGGCAGATGGGCTTCAGCAGCAGAAGACCACACCGGGTGCCACTCCTTTCAGCTAAGAACAGGAAACTGAGGCTACAATTTGCACAAGCTCATCGAAGTTGGACAAGAGAAGATTGGAAAAACGTTGCCTGGTCTGATGAGTCTTGATTTCTGCTGCGACATTCGGATGGTAGGGTCAGAATTTGGCRTCAACAACATGAAAGCATGGATCCATCCTGCCTTGTATCAACGGTTCAGGCTGGTGGTGGTGGTRTCATGGTGTGGGGAATCTTTTCTTGGCACTCTTTGGGCCCCTTGGTACCAATTGAGCATTGTTGCAACGCCACAGCCTCCCTGAGTATTGTTGCTGACCATGTCCATCCCTTTATGACCACAATGTACCCAACATCTGATGGCTACTTTCAGCAGGATAATGCGCCATGTCATAAAGCTGGAATCATCTCAGACTGGTTTCTTGAACATGACAATGAGTTCACTGTACTCAAATGGCCTCCACAGTCACCAGATCTCAATCCAATAGAGCATCTTTGGGATGTGGTGGAACGGGAGATTCGCATCATGGATGTGCAGCCGACAAATCTGCGGCAACTGTGTGATGCCATCATRTGAATATGGACCAAAATCTCTGAGGAATGCTTCCAGCACCTTGTTGAATCTATGCCACGAAGAATTGAGGCAGTTCTGAAGGCAAAAGGGGGTCCAACCCGTTACTAGCGTGGTGTACCTAATAAAGTGGCCGGTGAGTATATAAGAATAATTAACTGACTTATTATAGCCACGTTTGTAATTTTCTCTATTTTCCAAGTTGACTCCAAAAGTTAATCTGTTGTATAAATATGTATTTTGAGATAATTTATATTAAAAATCCAGAGGTTCATGGGATATTTTGCCTATAGACAAACAAACACACATAAACTCAGACAATTACATTGTCTCCTGCCACAATCAAAAGTCAGAAGTAAAAAAAAGTATCCATCCATCCATCATCTTCTGCTTGTTTTGGAGTTGGTGCGGATGAGCAGGGAGGCCCAGACAACTCTTTCCACATCTAGCTCTTCCAGCTTTTTGGCATGACTCCAAGAAGTCCCCAGACCAGTCTACAACTAGTCTCAAGCATGTCATGGGTCTTCCTTAGAGTCTCCTTCCAATTGGACAAGCAAAAAAAAMCCCACCTCCTTAGGGAAACAGCTAGGAGGCATCCTTACCAAATGCCTGAACTACCTCAACTGTTTTCTCTAGAGACGTAGTGGCTCTACTCCAAGTCTCTTACAAATGATATTCTCACCCTATCTCTAAAAAAAGAGTCCCAGSGGGGGGGGGGGGGGGGGGGGTTGACGGCCTGTATCCATGATCTTGTTCCTTTGGTCATTAAAAATAGTTTGGTTGGGGTAGGAAGGTAGACAAAGAGGTAATCAGAGAGCTTCAGTTTGCAGCTCAGTTCTGTCTTCACTACAACAGACTGGTACAAAATATGCTACACTGCGGAAGCCATGCCGACCCATCTGTCAAAAAGACAACAAAGAGCTTGTGGTCCCTCATCTCGATGTGTGTTTTTGAGCTCCACCTTGGAGCCAGGCCTGGTGATAGCCTCTATAAGGGCTTTTGCATTGTAAAGCCTGCTTCGGCCTGCCCCATTTCCAGACGACCCAGCCTTACTCTACTCCGGTCCAGGTTGTGTTTGGATTGATCAGAAAGTCGTGAGATCATAATATTAAACACACAAAATCTTATTTAGTTTTATTTGTGACAAAGCAAAAATGAACTACACCAAATGAAGAAAAAGTGCCGAATGTTGAACCGTATCATCCAGCAGCATGACTCTTAAGCCCATGTTCTGCAGGAGGGGTTATTCAGGCTGGATGCAAAGGTATGGGCCTTGATGCTTTTACCCTATCTTACCAAAGCTGGCTCTTGGGACATGAAATGTATAATTCCTCATAAATTTCTAATAAAAAGAAAGTTATAAGCAATATTGACTTTAAAAATAACAAGCATGATAAATTATGCACAAACATTTATCTTTTTATCTATGCATAAGTTAAATCATTCTGAAGCCAAGGGTCATGGAAGCTTTCAGAATAAAATTGCATCTTTGTTTATTTAGCAGAAATCCATATGCATTTTTCTGAGTGACGTCCTTTGGAGTTTTTTTCTTTTTTTTTAATCTATCAACATTCCATATATACCCAGCAGCTTGCAATGTTTTTTTTTTCCTTCCCAGTTCATCTTATTACCCATCATAAATGCATAATGCACAAGATTACTCTGCTTCCATTAGCTCCAGGGTTTGGTTGTCTGGATTTTCTATGTACACCACGTGAGAGCGCTATCACTCTAACTGATCACTTGATGAGTTCAAGTAGTAAATATGTTGTTTATTGCAATTCAGATACACCTGTACATCTGAATCAGAACTGTTCCTCTTCATGTAACAGATGTCACAGGAGTTGTGCTCAATTTCAGCAATATTTTGTGTAAAAACTAAAACAACTCTAAAACCGTTGGTGGCTCTCAGCTGTCTTAAAATATTTTCAGGTCCTGGGGGTTGGGGGTAGTTTTATTGTTTAAAGTCAATGAAGTGGCTATATTGGCCACATAGGTCATTTTTTCCACACTGAAGAAAACAACTAGAAAGGTGATGCGTTTGTGCTTGCACTGGCAAAGTATTTTCAGCATACAAAGCAAATTTTAAAATAATTTTAATTATGTTATTGTAATTTACAGCTCTGAGTCAGTAGGAAATGTAAGTGTAAAATTGAATAAATTCTATTTAATAAACTAAAAGATTCTACCACCCAATTTAGTTAACAAATGATTTTAATTGTGTTACACTGGCACATGGAGCCCCATCCTAGAACATATTGTACAGTTAATCATTAGAATTAACAGTGTAAGTAAGGTAGTGAGGAAAAATAGGCAATAACCCTGCTCATCCTAAAAACATATGGTTCTAAAATATGTGTTTGTGTGTAAAAGGGTATGAAAAAAGCTGTTAATTTACTTTTTACACCTTTTAGGATAAGTACAGGRTTCAACCTATTAGTCTGGTAGAAGTTTTGTTTTAGAACAAGGAATAAGTTAAAAAGTTAATGTTGAAAAAAAAACAAACATTTTTTTCAATGTTTTGCTAATTAACCTGTTGGCCACAATGAACTTCTGGCTGAATTTTTCCTATATTTACTACTGAAGTAGGCATAATGCATGCTGGTGTTTAAACTATTTTGCATAAGCAGGACATTTATGCTATATGCRATGCTATTTTAATTGGGCTTGTGTACCATTTCATATTGTAGGTCTTAGTGTGATATAATCACAAAGAAAAGACATCCAAATCCAGAGAGAACTTTTATACTTTGTTTTTTGTTTTTTTTTATCTTAGTGGATATGCCAGGAATGGAGCCACAATATACTGAGCCCCTAAAGGGACACTGGATGAAAAAAAAAAAAACTATCTTGTGCGCACCAGTTAGTATCTCGTTCCCACCAGTTAATAAGTTGTTCCCACCAGTTTGTAAGTCGTGCGCACCAGTTAGTATCTCATTCCCATCAGTTAGTAAGTTGTTCCCACCAGTTAGTAAGTCGTCCGCACCAGTTAGTATCTCGTGTGCACCAGTTAGTAAGTCGTGCGCACAAGATACCGCACAGGATCGTTCAGAGCATTTTGGACAAGCTGTGTGTTTACTGAAATGGAAATACSTGACATAATTGAGCTTTATTTCCAGYTTGACCTGAAATGCAAACACAGTGCAGTGTTGCTTGTTCTCCGATCGGTGCCGCAGCTTGGTGACAGTCTCGAAGCCTTTCCACCCACGATTCCTAGATGTTTACGGTTTCCCTGACAACGGGGTAGTTTTACTAAAGCTATCCAGCTGAAAATAAATAAAATCCAGATTAAACATTTAGGTGTTCTACCTCCTAGGTTGGAAGGCACTTATCAATGCACCTGTTAATATGAATTTAGGCGCAGTGAGTGCAGATCCTCCTCCGGGACGCAGAGCTGAAGTGGTCCGCTCACTGTCCTTTGATTGGGAAAATAATTCGATCTGCTGCACTGAGATCCAGGCTGTAGCAATGAGGCTTCACGAGACTGCTCTGTGGCATCACACACACACAGACATTTTCAGCTTTAAGCACAGAGCAGGTCTACATAAAGGAGGTCTTATTTAATCTAAAATAAATAAAAGATTCCCCTCTGATCATCATCTCAGATCTAGACACCATACTGAATGCATCTCCAGGAGTTGACAGTGCATTGAAGAGTGACAGGAAGCTTTGGAGCACATCTGTGAGGGGCAGCAACCAGTGGMGCAGGGCGAGCGCGCTGCTGGATTTACTCTTGCTACAGTGACAGCTTGTGGGATTTGGAAATAAAATCTTGCTGACTTCTGATCACTTTGATTGGAGAAACGTTTTCTGATTTTAAAACTTTGGCTGAAGTGGCGCTTGTTATTCCAACAGAGTCGTGGCAGAGCGCGGATTTAATCTTCAGAACCACTGGCGCTTCTCGGCTGAATCGTCCTTGCTGGGGTTAGGTAGCTTCTTTGTATTGCGGGCTGGCTGTGGGGCTGGGGGTTGGGTCTTGGAGGTCTGGACGACTCTGGGGCGGGTGAACTGTTGGTCCCGGTTTCTGGCGGTCCTCTGGGCTCTGTCTGTCTATGGTCCGGGGCTTTCTGGGCCTGGCGGTCTGTCCGGAGGAAGAGGTATTGGGGCCTCATTCCCTGGGTGGGTCTCGGGAAGCTGGGGAGCCTACCGGGGACAGCGGGGGAGCTTAACCCCTGTGGGAGCATTTTGCTCCCTCAGTCATTTATTCTCCCCATCCCCCATCACACACCTCCACCCTCTTCATTCTCAACTGCACTCATGTAGGGTTTTTGGGGTGCAGGTGTGTTACAAAGAGCAACAATTTTACATCCCTGTTTGCTATAACCACCTGGGCTCCAATTTTACTGTACACCCTAGACATTCACTCATAACATCCTCATAACATTTACATATAGGAACTTGGGGGTGGGCACATATGGCATGCAAGGGGCGGGATGGAATACTCTCGCCACTGATGCCTGTGCCCACTCCCAGTGTTTGCTTTTAGACATTTAGGGTTAGGGTTAGAGTTGGGGTGTAGGGGAAACTGGCACTGTGCCAGCCTCTGCCCCTTCTTCTTCCCTGTTTTAATTGCATTATAGAACAACATGCATCAACAGCACATCTAAGGATGGGGGTGTGTGTCTCGGGGGCCCGGGCCTCTGTGTCCTTGCCTGGTTCTGCTCTGGCACGGTGGGTGCCGGCGGGGCCTGTGAGTGACTCCTCTTCCTCGATCTGTTTACAGGACAATGTGGTGTGTTTGAGGAAATGGGAAAAATATGTTTCATGGTGCAGTCACGCAGATATGTGCACCAAATGCATACAAATGTGCACATTATGGCAAGAATTATTCATCATTACATCTGGTTTTAACATTACTTCTATAAAGCTTGAAGTCCGTGTAGTTTAATCCAATTCAAATGAACACTGAAAGCTGTCACTGTTTTTTTACAGAAGCCCTGTGAAAGCATCACAGTTTAGCCGATCTCAGAGGATTAAAAGGAAAAAAAGGTCCTGTATCCGCATCGTGATCCAAAACATCACCAAAATTTAATGGTGTGTTACTTGTGCTACTCCACATGTGTTGTAAATGTCATGACAATCTGTCCACACGTTTTTGAGTAATGCTGTCCACAGACAGACCGATCGACCGTCAGACAGACCGACATACACGACTGAAAACATTACCTCCTTGCCATTGGCGGAGGTAAATATATAATTAAATATTTTGTTATGTAAAACAGAACGAAAGTACTGATAAAAAAGGATGTCCCAGTACTACATCTAAACAAAGCCCAGCTATGCAACCAGAAAAACAAACCAACAGAACTAAAGCAGTCTTCAGAGCCGAATCAAACTGCTGATGATAGCTTGCATGTTATCATACATGTCTTCTTTGAAAAATAATCAGATCCAGTTGATTTTTTTTCTCACTGTGCTGATAGTATACACAAACAAGGCAAACACTACAAAAATGTCATTACAAATATCAAAGATGCATTAATGGATTCCATTTGTAAACAAAATTACCATTCAGACAATTCTTCTTAAAATTGTTGCATGTGCCAAATTTGTGTATTTTCAGTGAGAATGTGCTAAACATTTGGGATAAATAAAAGGAAATATTTAAATATTTTTAAACAGGCTAAGAAATTAAAAAACAAAATTTGAAACAAATAGTGAAGAGTATGTTTTAGTGTAATGTGGTACAAAATAAAACAGTAGCAATGTACATCATTATCATTACATATTCTCTTTATTTATTTAT
>NW_013952426.1:860163-879289 GCF_001266775.1 Austrofundulus limnaeus | reverse complement strand
GTGGTGTACCTAATAAAGTGGCCGGTGAGTGTACATACACACATACATACACCAAACTGAATTTTTGCTAATGAAAATCTGCCATCTGTAGAAGGTTTGGTCTTGTTCCCTTTTCTGTCTGTTCAGGTTGTTTGTGCAGATTACTTACCAGGTGTCAGGTCCATGTTATTCTTGTCGTTGCAGCCTTGAAGAGAGTCCAGAGTTCGGGTCACTTGGCTGGCATATTCCTCCCCACCATTCATGCACTCTCTCTGCAAATGGTGACGAAGGTCCGTGATGTCGTACTCATATCTGCGGATCAGGTTGAACTTAGTTAGAGTTTCTTTATGTTGGCCTAAAGAATTTGAATTATTGTCCCAAGTGGTGATTTGATGGAGCGTTAGAGATTTTTATAAGTGTATCAGAAAGTGCACTGTAGCTTTATTGCAGCCTGTTTCAGACTGCTCCAGATTAGAATTAACCACTCCCACATAGTCTGCCTATTCAGACTTTTACCCGTCCAAAATCGGTGTCTCCCGGATGCTGAGGGTGCCACTGGAGTTTGGCCCCTGACCTCTCGAGTTCCTTAAGCTTTCCCGGGCCTGCCCTCCCATCAGTACTGACGGGATGTAGTGGATCTCATTAGCTGCCTCGGCGCTGGCGCTCTTCTGGGGCTGAGGGATGCGGCGGCGTTTACACCAGCGCCTGCGAGTGTACAGGATCAGGACAAGGCACAGGACGGACAGCAGAAGGGCAATCATCCCACCCTGAGGGGAGATGGGTAGCATTTGGAGCAGAGACAGAAAACAGGGAGGGAGAAGAAAGACAAAGGCAGAGAGAGAGAGCAGAAAGCGTCAAAAGTGGGAACAGAGTCAGAAACTCTTGCCAAGTAGAATATAGGATCAAAGTCAAAGTCATGATGCCAAAAGCAAGATTTTGAAAAGGTTGCAGCTAGAAAGTTGCTGAATACTGCCTACAATGTTTTAAATGCTAGTAGCTCTGATGGCAACCATTTCACCTTGAAAAAAAAGAGTACAAACCATGGTACTTAAACTGATTTCTATAAACAGGAACACAATGAATCTCTAGGCAGCTAGAAACATCATTTTAATTTTTTTGTTTTTGTTTTTTTAGGGAGTAGTTTAGACATTTGCAGATTAGAACATACTTTAATTAGATGTGATGTGTTTCAGTGATAAATAAGAGGCAACATTTGGTTGACTTGGCTTTACACATCACTTTATGATTACTGACAAACACTTGAAACCATGGGAAAAAGCTCAAATAAATAATGAATAACCTCTTCTTTAGACCATTTTGTGAAATTCTTCCTGTTTACTAAAGCGAGGTTGCCTGGTAATGTAACAACAGAACCACATCCATCTCCAGTCCATTGAGCCCTGTGTTGTTATTTTGCCTTTGCAGTTTTGAAACAAGTACTGTCTGACCTTGAAAACTTGACTGAATTTGAGATTTTGTTTTTCATTTTGTCATTGGTGGATGTTTCAAAATGGCATGGTTAGTCCACATCAAAATGAAAGCTAAAAAAAAACAAAACCCAAAAAATAAAACGAAAATACTGTTTTAGGTAGAAAATAAGTCTTAGTATTGGCCGAGTGTTGAACCTGTCTGGCAATGTGATATGTTAGCAGTGAGATCAGGACTCGTACAATATTCATTACAAACCTAGAATCCGACCAAAGTGGAAATTACTTTTGCTCACACTCTATGGAAGCCCAAAACGTCACCAATGTCAGAATACCCTGTCATGCTGTACATTTACTCGAGAAGAGATACCAGCTGACTGGGTTAGGTCACATGAGTACTTCCATGCAGCCCCTTTTCCTCTCTGATTTTAATGACTTCTGAGACACTCCATGGGGTAAAGAGATATGGCAACATCTACGCCTACAGAGGGTGGAGAGATGGTACAAGATGGACAGAAGAGGGGCAATGATCCTGCCCTGAGGAGAGGTTAGCAGAGAGGACAGAAACCGAATCAGACAGACACTTGAAAGGGAGGAAGTCTGCGACAGGGTGAACGTCAAAGGGAGAGAAGGGAAGGCAGGAGAAGAGTCAGAGAATCCTGTCAAGATGTAGAATATGGATCAAAGTCACTGCAAGTCAAAAGCACACAGCCTGTACAAACACAGGAGAGTTCAAGAGCAATTCTCAGTTTGGTACCTTCTTTGTGAGATGAGCCAAAAGATGGTTCCTGTCATGTTTTGACCTACTCCATGTCTCGTGCTATTCGTTTGCATTTTTAAAGGTAACTATAAAGAGAATTTAGAGCAGAGACATAAGAGATGAGGCCACAGGTATGACTTTAGGGCATGCCCTTCCATGTTCAGCATGTGCAATTTACCTTCTTTGCATCACTAATTTGATGCTAGCAGCAGGGCAACAAAATGAATAAAAATGAGATAAATTTAGCAATTTGGAAAATGTCAAACTGAGTTATGAAAATGTCAAGATGATGGTACGGGGAGTCAGACGGCTGCAATTTGCCACCGGAGATGGATTTATTTAAAAATAATGAATGACTGCCTTAGTCAGAAAATTATGAAATTAGAGAAAACAAACTGGACAATCTACTTCAAGGTAAATGTTAAAACTAGTTCATGCATTTTTTTTTCTAGTCTAGACTTATAATCAGGGTGTTCCAAAAAGTACACTAAAAGCCTTCAGTTTAGGTTGTACATGCTGCTAAAGGGTAACTGTAAAATTATGGATAGAATTTGAAGACTTTGTCTTCCAACTTACATCTTTACTTATGTACCTGACTATTTATTTTTTAACAGAACTCTTCATTCTCAATGTGTAGGCTGGCTACGTGTTCTGGGAAATCACAACAGGAGGCATTTTTTTTTCTTTTAAATGTTGGTGGTAGGAAACAGTCAATCATTAAAGTAGCTTTTGAGCAAAACAATGTTTTATTTAAGGATACGTTAGACACCTATATACTTAAATTTAGAAAAAAAACACTACATTCTGTTAAAACTGGACTCTGTTTCGCTTTGACTTTATTCTGTGCCAGATAACCTGAATTAAAAAAAAATGTTAGAAATTGGAACTTTCTTTTGGTACAATGTAAACAAACCCGTCAGTCCAGACAAGAAAAATGTAAGAACCTGGTCAGAATTCAGCAGAAAATTATAAATGTAACTTTTTTATAAATAATGAAATAAAATTATAGACACTTTCAATGAAACAATGTGCTGGCCAAGCCAAATCAATTCTGGAAATATATGCAAATTGATCCAATAAAAAAAGGTTTAATCACTAATTTGCATAAAACATTCCTTTTTTTTTTTCAAACGTATTAGCAACTGAGGCTGAATATAAATGGGTTTTTGTTGCTTGTATTAATCCAAATTGGCAAAAGTAGAAGCCTATTTGCATGTGTTTGTATGCTTAATCTGCATAGTCAAGGACATTAACAAATGACACTGTGATATGAGCCACTTAAGCAGTAAATCAAAAAGCATACTGGTCAGAGAGGAGACTTGAGTCATTTAGTTTGCGATGATTAAATTTCCAGCATTCCACAAGTCATCGATAATGACCCTCATTGACAATAAGAAAAACAATTACTATTTTCTAAATAAAAAAAAGCTCCTGCATTTTTTTCTTTCTAAACAGATTGTTTTGGGAGAATGTTGAGTTATGCAATTTCAATCTATTTGCCACTGATCAATTCAATTAAGTTTAAGAGTAGCACACTTAAAATTGCACTAATCAATGTTTACATTAAGCAAAGGCATAATTAGAATGTTGTATTGAAAGATTTATCCTTAGAGGAAAACACACTGCAAAACAAATACCTCACTCTCTAGAAAATACAAACTCATTATACTCCAATTGCTTTGCATTTTTTAAACTCATAATAGGAGTAAGCAACAATCAAATTAGGCTAGATGAATGTGCCAATCTTAGACACATTATTGGGAAGTATATTCACGTTAATCAAACTAAAAATTTTCACTGCATCTCGCGAGACACTGCTGCTTTATGCTAATGTATGCCTTAGGCTCAGTGTAGAATAGGATGGCTGTGGATATGACTGTATGGTTAGGGGAATGCTCAAATAATTTGTGATTCTAAGTATATGGATTTAATACAGCTTTGTATTGACACTAACGTTTGGTCATTAACTTGACAGAGGACAGGAAATGAATGGAATATCTTATGTACAGCTACAGCAACATATACACAATATTTGTTGGGCCATTGTCCCATTTGAATTATGGGTCAGTAGCTACAATATTGCTGTGCATATGTGCATAGCCAGTTTTTGCAATGAGCCATTGAACATAATGAAGTGATTAGCAGCAAAACATTTAATTGTGATTATCAAGAGGGCAATGACTATAAGGAGAGTGACTGGAGCAGTTTTTGTGTTCCCTAATATGCTATTCAGCTTTTACTGACATCAAACATTACCATAAAACTAAGACAAAAAGGGCTTAATGAAAAAAGGTTGAGGCAGATTAACTCAATATCAGTTTTTCAGTATGTAAATACTTAATGTATAACCAGGGAATGTTCTCTGCTTGTGTAAAATCTCCCATTTTGTGTTTCCAGCAGGGACTTCCTACTGTAGTTGATTATAGTTGTGTTCATTTCATGTTAAACAATTTTGTGTATCCAGTCAGAAATGACCATTCCACCAAGACTGACCATAAAAAATAACACATTGCCCATATCTTTATGCCATATTTAGATGGCTCGCTTGGCAAAAACTGCTTGAAAGGGCAGTGTCCCCTAAAAGCTAAGAGACACTCGTCCATCATCAGTACAATTTATGTTGTAAAAAAAAGAGTATGCCCTCTGTACGGGTTCTTCTTTGTTGAAAAATGTTTTGTCTCTTCTCCAAGAGACTCAATGATGTTGTTGTGAGTATGACTCAGCCCTTTGTGAACAAAGGTGATAAGCAGAGCACTAACAATCAGTTGTTAGGCTGATTGTCCTGTTTTGCATTTGAACAACCCGTTTTGATTGTCATCATTAAACTTGTTTGTCCACCATGTGAAAGTACTGCTTATGAAGCTGAATTTACCTACAACTCCTCAGACTGAAGAAGTCTGAATAATTTAACTACAATTTTCAGAGATAAAACTTTTATTTCAGTTAAAATTGACTGGAACACAACATAAGGTTTAAGGTTATTATTTTAGAGGATCTACTAAATATTTATTTTGGATAAAAGTTCTGACACCCAGAACTTGCAGTGAGATGGGATCTGTCTAGAGTAAATGACTTTGTAAATGTCAGTGGAGCCTTCCAATTGATTCTGAAGACGTTTCAAATAATAACTACATTAAATACAATGTGTTTAAAAATTGCAATGAATGCACATTGGGACATAGTGCTCCCAAACAGCATTTTGTGAAACTTTGTGTTTTTTTTTTACTTTGTGCTTTACCCTTAAATTATAAGACAATGCAAAAAAAAAATAGGTCACTTACAATTTTTTTTAAGTCAAACAGTGCCAACAGTGAAGCATTTGATCAGTTCCAAATTGATTCTGAATAATGACAATGGAATCAAAGCATGCAGCTATAATGATAAAGAGCTTTCTTCGTTGACAGGAAAGAAAAAGCTCTGCAACAGATGGTGGGCTCCCCACAGCTTCTTGATATAAACGTCATGGAGTCACTTAGGGATTATATGAAGAAACAGGCAAACTAAAACAAAACTTCAAGATACCTAATTGGTTTAGAAAAACAAAAAAAAGTTAACTCCTAAGATTATACATAATGCAGATTTTACGGCTTGTGTTACAACATATGCTGTACATTCTTGCACAGGATGATCTTTTAGATTGAGAGCATGCTTCTTTGAACACATGCCTGAGGTGTAACATCTACTATCGTCAACACTGATTATGGCTGAGACGTGTGCGTGGAAAACTGACAGTAAAGAATCTGCTTCAGTCAAAGGAAAAGTAGTGGGAGTCGAGGGATGAGCTGTCACAGCTAAGAAGGTGTTCATGGGAAAGGAGGAGGGGTGAAATTATGTTGAAGTCTTGTTAAACATTTCTGCAAAACACGTGATCGTGCAACATCTGCATTTTATAATTGTTGTGGTAACATGATGGAAAACATGTCCAGGAAGAAAATAAGAGACAACAATTAGAATATGGAAATTGTGTTTTTGTGTTTATCTTTTCTTGTGCAAATGTCAGGTTGGTTTAAGAATATTCTCATTTTTAAAGGGGACATATCAATAATTATTAGTCTAAAATTTATTATTAAGCACCCCTACATTTTTTCATCCTTGAACAAAGCAGAATAAGATGCCTAATGGCAAGTACCTCAAAAGCTTTTCAATCAAATCAACCTCAGTGACAAAAGCAAGTAAAGCTCGTCAAACCACATTAGCACCCCTGCTTAGAGGGTTATAATACAGGAACTATGAAAAAGAAAAAAGCAGTTTAATGCCAGGATTACTTCGAATCAAAGTGGGGACTGAGTGGACTGTGCTCTTATATTGCCAATAAAACCAAACCACACATCAAGGCATGCCAGAGCTCCAGCCCCATAATCCACTTACTAACGGATGGGGATGATGTTGTAATGGCACCAGTGCTCCTTATGACTTACACCCCTGTCATATAAGTCCTGAATGGAGGAGAAAAGACATGGCCTCTCTCAAGATGATAGAGCAGACATTGTATCAGAGCTGAACTATCAATCTGTCATTTAGTTTGTGGTTGTGAGGCATTAAGAATCAGGAAGGCGGAAAGATCTGGATTTTCTGACAGCAACAAGATAGCAAAAAGAAGCTTCCTGTTTATAATGTAATAAACATTACCTCTGCAGAAGGGCCATTGATTGAATTTGATATCAAGCTGCTGTATTAATGGAAGTAAATTACATGATTCAAATACTAAATACATCCTTTTATGCAGCTGGTATTACAACTATTGTGAAAGTATAAGAACAAGTACCATTTGTGGACTGATACTGTATGTGAGGACTCCTATACTTTAGGATTTGGTGCTGATTTTTGATATTTAACAAACATGAAGGTCAAAAATCTTATTTTATACACATAACACAATGTTCCCTCCACTGGAAATGAGAATTAATGACAAAACTGGCATACATCATTTGATTTAATTTGGTGTATTTCAATGAAGGTAACAAAGCATGAAAACTATGATATTTCAGACCCCGTTTGATCATTGTGGATTGTATCATGGCTTTATATGTGGCAGGAACATTTGTAAATAGTTGAAAGTCTTTTTAGTGACTTTATAACCAAAATAAAACCCAACAGGACAATAAACCTAATTAACAGTCTAACTGGAAAAAAGCTAGAAACTGTAGATTTTTATTAATGATGATGGTGAACAGGAAGATGGAAGCAGGTGCAGCAATTAGAAACAGAGGTCTGGTTCCTGGGAAAATACTGAACTGAAATGAGAAATCCACATGCTTGTATCATCTTTCATACTTTTTTTAGTAACGTCATTTGGTAGTCGCAAGAGGGTCATAACAAATGAAATGACATATTTTTAAACTTTCCTGTGGTAATATATATATATATATATATATATATATATTATATATAGGGACAATGTACAATGTACTCTGTCTTATTTTACACTCAACTGTAAACATACAGCAAAAAAGTAATTTGATTTGACAATTTAATTGTTCCTATTCACTGTTTTGCTAGGTCAAAGGGAAAATGAGGCAGAATAACTGGCAACATTAAAATGCGTAGAGTGACCCCAATATTGGCCATACTGTCAATAGGGTCATAGTGGGGTCAAACTCCCTGCATGTCCTTCTGACACAACACAATTAAGTAACCATGCTGCAATGAATAAATCAGTGGCAGGATACTATTTTTTAATGTGGCTGCAAAAGCAACTGCTTGGCAGCAATACCAGGACATAAAGGTGATTCATTTTCCTTAATTTATCAGGCAAGAAAAGTTACATTTCTAAAACAGAAAAAAAAAACAATAATAATCCCTGCTGTACATTGGGATTTTGTTCATATAGGATGCTTTCAACAAGAAAGTTGAAAGGACCATATTTGTTCTTTTGTTTTCTTTTAAAACAGGTGACTCATCAAACAAGACTACTTCCTGAGATAAAAAAAAAACACACTGACTTTTTTATATTCATTAAGTACATTTTTTTTGCAGTTTATGTTTTATGAAGTGAGCTGAGGCATATGACAGCTAGTAATCCAAAACAAAATAGTTTATGCAAAAAATCTGGAAATTTAAAGTTAAGCCAGTGCTTTGCAAAATGATTAATAATATTTGTTGCAGATTTGTGTGGAGAATTCTGATGTTTGTGGAGATATGATAAAACTAAATTCCATGGAAACAATSGCTTTTCAATGAATGAGATCATCTTAAATTATTTTCTTACTGACTTGGACAAAACTTGTGTCACACGTTTATAGATTTTGGTCAGATCAATTTTCTTTTAACCCACAGTGGTCAAATCTATGATGCAAAGTCAAATTTTTGATATATACAACATTTTCATAACAACTGAAGGAAATACAGTTACTTGATTGTGATATACAGTAGAATTGAACTATGTGCCTGGAAAATACATCATAGCCCCTTTTTTAAAATGCAATTGTGATTATAGTACAACAAACTAGTTTGGAAATTTTAAAGTTCTAATATTATTCTATGAAATGGTTACTACAGCACTAAAGCATGTGTGTAATTAGAAGAATCCCTACATGTTTAATTTAACCTAATTAATATTTAAATATTAAAAACAATGGGCACAAGACAGATGTCCTTTTGTTCTTCAGATATTAGCCATTAGATAAAATATTACCAAGCAGGTGTGATTGCAATTTCTAAATGAAGAAATACTAAAAGCCGAAGCTCTACTGATGTGTCTACCTTTTACTGTCTTTAGTACATTTTTTCTTTTGTCCTTTCTTTCAGGATTCAATCCTGCCAAGAATGTCTGTATAGGAAATTGAATTGAAAGAAAAGTCTGGGCTTCATTTTATTTCTTGAAGCAAGCGTGGCATCTTCTACTCTTGCAAAGTAATAATAAACTACCCAAGCAGCATGTAACAGTTCACTTCTTATGCAAGTCAGGTTTATTAGAAGCACGCAACCCGTTTTATAAGACACCAGCTAAAATCTCTACAGAGAGCGGAAATTAATTGATGCTGACGATACATCAAATTGAACTAACTTCTCCTCTGTGTTCACAGAGACGCAATTCACAGAAACAGGACCAGAAAGTAGAAATACAAATCAGAAAACGTGTACTTTACATCATGCACTTTGTGCTCGAAAGTGTGTTTGTGTCTCATTTGTGCAATAAGCTTAGCTTACGTGAGCACTTTTATTTAAATTAAACTGACAGAAACATAAAGGAATTGAAAATGCTGACATTTACATTTTCTAAGGTAACGTCCCCACTGTCACTGTAAAGGTGTTTGTTGAAGATATTTTTATACATGAGGCGGGCAACAAAGAACACAATCAGCATAAATGTTGTGGATGATTGCTTGGACTGTTTCATTCTTTATCAACCGTGTTTGTTATAGATCCACCTAWATACTGTAGCAGATCAATCCTGTACTCAATGAATGTTTTAATCAACATTTAACAAAGCTATGGCTAAACAGAAATGAATGGTTAGAAAAAGCTTTTATGTATTAAAATCAAAGTTAAATGAACATATCAGGTGCTATATTTGTGAAATGAAAAAACTGTGTTTTATATTAAAACATAGACTTTGTTTTTTGTGTTGTTGAGAAGCCAAAGCATGTCTGCATGAGATAATGAGCCACGATTCAGACAGGTCAGCAGTTGGACTGAGTGCCTTCCTGACATCCCACAGGGAAGCTATGGATTGATTTGTCTCGCTCTGCAGACTTTTTCACAAACACACCAAGTTGTGATGCTCAGCGAGCACCTCAGGGGTCTGGGATTCATCAGAGGCTACTCCTCTACAAATGGACAGGGCAACATTGATCGAAGGTTTATACGATCAATGTTATTAATGCAGGTTTTAGGAGGCTAAACGTGTCAATATTTCTAAGAGCCAAGCAATGTCACAACAACCATTTTCCTCCTAAAAAACAATATGCCAGGCGCTATGAGTACATTGCGCATTTATGTGTTTGTGTGAAAGCCAGTATAAAAAAAATCAGGTGTTTTGGGGCTGTGAAAGTACATTTTTTCAACAAAATGTTAAAGCTTTTGTTAAAATGGGTAAATAGAAGTTGTTGAGGATGACTCTCGGCTACTATCACATTGAGTTAAGCTCAATACATGTAATAATTTGCTGCTTATATCCATTTTTGTTTTGGATAGGGATGATTAGCTGTGGTGACATTCCTAAATTTGACTGACTCCAAAAGTTGAGTTGTAAATTAACAACTAGTGATTACTTTCTGAAAGTTTCACTAAAATCCTACATCAAGTGGTTCATGATGCTTTGCAAATGCTGCAGGCACACACACACAGACATTGACAGAACATATTAAAGGGGGACTATTATGTGTTTCCCAGGCACAGAGTTCAATTCTATACCTTCAGTTGTTAAAAAAAAGCATATTTCCAAAATAAATTTGACTTTGTATCATAGCTTATCTAAATGTCTTGAAACTGGCCTCTGTCTCTTTAAGAATCCCCTACCATTTGAAACACTCCCACTTCAGCACGTCATCACAGCAATGCATCGGGGGGAGCTCGGCTGGAAACTGAGCTTCAGGGAAGAGCTATGTACGAATAGGTGGCGCTTTGTATTAACGAGCATGTATGCAGTTCCACATACTAGCTAGCACAGGTGATTTAAGGATTTTGCAAACATGTACRTATGAGTTAAAGCAACATTCTGGGTATGTTTCTGATGATATAAAGCTAAAAAAGTTGATTTTGAATAATACCTCCCCTTTAATAAACTGGAAACACTTAAAAATCTCTCATGACTACCAAGGGTACATTTTTAGGAGTAGGCTATACATTTAAAAAGCAGAATTTTAATAAAACAGCAACAGAGAAAATAAAAAGCAAAAAATATTAAATTTGAACTTTTTCTAAAATTTTGTTGACATTTATGTGTCACACTTTTCCAAGTATAGCTATGGTTTTAAATATTATTCTTTATCTTCATATATATTCACAAACATATAAAATTACTTCAGTACAAACTGATACCATCCTGAGACTGTACAGTTCCAATCAGAGGGATACTGTTTCAAAAAAATACACATAATCAATGAAACTGAGAAGCCCATAGGAAGTAGGTCATGATAAGTTTTATGCTGCTGGTTCCTGAATTTTTTTTCCTTTCTTATGTTACAGTCTGTCTGGTTCTGATTACTTTATCCATCTGCCATCATAGCTTCAGCAGAATTTTTTTTGTGGAAGAAATAACAGAATCATCCTGTTTCCTGTGTATCCACAAAAAAAAAAAAAAACAGCTTAAAGTTTAAATAGAAGATGTTAATCTTTCAAAACTTTGCTTGTCGGAAAAAAAACCCAACTTTGACAGTGTATTTTTTTTCATGCTGCTTAATAGTCAAATTTCTAAAAGGAGAAAATGAGAGAGAGATGAATAGGCATTCCGATGGCACAGACTTGAGCTGAATATTTATGAAGTGTTTTTTTTAGCTCATATCTTTCTTAAACACAAAACTTAAGCTCACTTAGGTATCAACACATGCAGGGGTAACAGTGTTCTAAAATATAAAAAAAAACTGATGCTGGTGGAAACACACAAACCATGTGTAGATGTAGAGTGGAGAACACAGACCTTTTATTCCAATAAGGCTGATTACACTGATGTTATAAAGTGTTGTTTTTTTTTTTTTGTCTTTTTTTTGCCTTTAGGTAATAGCATAGCAATACAAAGCCATAATCAATGGATTCCCAAAATCTCCAATTGCCAGGGTCAACTGAAAGGAAACAAGCAGTACACATACACAAATGTCCCCATTGCTAAGGAATTTGAATAGTGAACTGTTATACTGAATCTGAACAGGGAATGCAAGTAAAGCTTAATGTTTTTGATGCAAGATATTCAAATGGGTAAGAATCACAATGTTAATAAGAAGTGAAGTTGTTTTTTTCTCTTGTCTGATGTGGTGCACAAGGTCCGAAGTGCTAAGCCTGAGTGTGTGACTTCAGTATTTTTTAACTGAATTAAACATGAAAATAGTTTTATATCAATGGTAAACTTGTAATTTTTGATTCAATGCAACACAATAAGTTTAAAAGGTGAAGGATAATACTCAATGGTTCAAGAGCCAGGGGAGGCTGATGATGGCCTCGGCCATTGTAGATTAATCTTTGGCAGCTCTACTGGCCACACCTGTCTTGAAGAAACACCAGATAGTAACACAGCACATTGCTTATTTTTGACCCAATCATTTGACAGTCATTTGAGGAAATTGCTTTTGGGCAATAAAAAAACTAGAAAACAGTTTTCTCAAAATATTGAGGTGATGGTTTTACATAAATGTGTAGTGGTGAATATCTTGGATTATGACGTGGCGGCCCTATTTTTGATAAGGACCAGCCACACATCAACATCTAAATCAGTATCCAGCTCACAATATGGACGGCTGGACAAAGAGTATTCCCAAGTCCCTCTATGAACAGCAATAGAGGACAAAAAAGGGTAGGTTCATGTCACAAAGTCATTTACCATGACTACAGAATCTGAGTATAATTTTGTATTACTTTCAGGGAAAAAAAGTAGTTTTCCTAAACTCAGGGTTAACTTACTGAGTTTTCATTAAACCCAATTTCTGGAATAACCCTACACAGCCAAATGAACACTATCGCAAGATACACAACCTGAATGTCCCTTTTAGAAAGTACCAATTCATCCACTATTCTTCATTTCCAAACATTTTAGAACTGAATATCCAAGTTTATGTTTGTCTTTCATAAAACTGTCAGCGCCAGTTAAGAAGTTGTTTGTTATTTTACTTCAGAGAAAAAAAAAAAAAAAAAAAAMAAMAAAGCTAAAACAGTCACAACAGGAAAAAAACAATCATAAAAAACATCAAATCTAACCCCTGAGCTTGAAAATATTAGACAATCATATAATGTAATTGGCTTGGTTTGGTTTGGATGCCTCCATACTGCATGTGCTGATTGGATTGATCCATTGAGGCCCTGTAGCAAAACAGCAGCTGATTAAAATTTGTAAATTAAAAGGGGAGAAATGTGCATAGCAGAGATACACTGGAGCTTAAGAGTCTCAATAGATGAACCAATAATGGCTCACTGAATACATGATGCCATTTCAAATATAAAGTGTTTTTATTTGTCTTTAGCACCAAAGTTTGGGGATTTACTTTGTAACTGTGTGTGCCCGTGGGGTTTGAGCTAAAGTCAAATTTGTGTTTGAACTGCCAGTGTCTCACCTGGTGTTGGTACAGACATACACAAGGTTAGTCATCTATTATTGATGACTAGCTGCAGCCAGGACATGGTGGTCACCTTGTTGATGTAACTGCATGGGGACATACTTTGAACCACTCAGTGAGAGGAGGCTTCAAGCTTCATAACACCAGGTTTCCAAAACACACTGACTCAGCCTTTATAAATTAGACTTCTTCAGGTGATCAAATCATTAAAATGAAAATTACTGAGTAATAATACAGCCTGGTTTGACAAACCTATAAACACAAAAACGGCAGTCAGGCTCAGTAAGGTTGAGTCCTCTTTCTAACAGGGCCAGTGGTAAGGAGTCCTTAAAAGCTGCAGATGTGACTCATTCAGAGTGAATCACCTTGGGTTCTGTTATTTATAAAATAGAGTTTAGCAGTTTCTTCATTTTCTGCTCTGTGTTAATTTTCAAGCACATGGGGAAACATGGGGAAACTACTGAATAGCTAAAAATTAGTAATTTAGGTAAAAAATGAATGCTAAATAGTTTTATTAGTATCATCTGGGTTTAGCGATACCTTAATGAGCCAAAAGGGGTAACATTTAACTCTTGGGATCTTGCAAATAATTCTTTATCATGAAACTAAATTCATCAACAAAACAAAGCTCTTTGCTTTACTTGAACCTGCAAATTTAAACTATAGGGGAGCACTGACACACTGTTTCTGTGTTGTAATAAATTACCGCTGGCATATTGATGAGTTATTTTTGTTTGACTGGCTCTTTTTTCTTCCGGATGGAGGCCCAGATTTAGGCTGCCTGAAACAAAAAGCTGTCACTAAATTATTCTGAATCCAAAGCACTAGTTTTAGTAGACACAGCAACTTACTGTATGTTCAAATAGCTGCAAATATGAACAATTCATATTACAATGGTAAATAAAAAAACATATGCTGTATGCCAAACAAATTCATGTATGTATTAATCTGTATGAATATCTCATGGTTTACATAGGTTTTGCATCATTCACTCTAAAAAATGAAGTGTTGAACTTACTTAACCAAGTTCTGTTGTGTAAGTTCATTAAAGAGAATCACTAATTTTTCTTTTAAAGACATTGAGCAAGTCACTGTACATTTACTCAACTTGGTTAAGTAAATTCAATACTTCATTTCTGAGACTGATGCCAGGTTTTACACAAAGTGCCACACATTTGTGACACTGGATTAACTGCTACCAAGTCACAAGAAAACCAAAAAGTTACACAATTATTTTATCACCATTTTTAATACTATTCAACGGATCTCACTAATGTTTTATGAGAAAAAACGGAAAAGTACTTGGATATGTTTTAAATGAAATTTGTAAATAGAGATTTTTCTTTTTCAATGAAAATAGTCCTGAGAGGACTTGTGTTGTGAATTGGCACTATATAAACGAATTGAATAGAACTGAATCAAAATAAATCACTGAACTTTCACATGATCTGCTGCTGTCTTGCCTCATGATGTTAAACTTAACTGTTAAACTCAATGGAAAACAATCTCTTGACATACATGAGGTGAGGCTGAAAAGTCCATACAGCAGACTTCATGGGACCTTTTCTGTTTCTACAAGGAGCGAGTGACATGGCTTTCGATTTATAGGTCAAGGCTTCTAGCCGGGCGGCAAGCTGCAGTGGAGCCCGGGAAGCCCAGTAGCAACACTGTCTCCATCTGTTGTTATGGTCTGCTCATATTTGCATGTTAATCCTTCTCTGCTCATACCTTCATGAAAGCACTTTTAAGGAGGCGCTGCCCCCCACCCACCCCAGCCCTTCAAGGATGACGAATTAGCAGATGAGAAAGCAGAAAGCTGCCGACCTGAGGGTGATGGGATGTGAAATGCAGATAGAGCTGGGAGTAGAAAAGTGAGACGAGTGCAAAGTAAAAGAGGTAAGAAGCAGAGCCAGAGCACTGGCCTTTTAATCTCACTCAAAAATACCATCAACACCTGAGCTTCTGCATCCAGAGGATTGACTTGATGTTTGCTAATTCATGCAAAACATGCAGAGGACAGGACAAGGCTGGTTCTTTATCATTAAATCGTGGTCTGAAGGTGTTGCGCCTCTATGCTTTCATTTAGCAGAAGTAGCTGGTGGCACACATCTTCTCAAGCTGACTAATCATTTGTGTATGCAGATATAATAAGCTTTCAATGCCTGAAAATACATATCATCCATCAAAGCGTGATTGTAATGTCTTTGGGCTAGGAAAGGGCACTGGGAGTAGGTGTGGCATATCTTAGATCTAATAAATATACACTTCTTCGGGCAAGAGGAGGGAAGCAGAAAGTTCTAAGGATTCATTTCCTACTCTGCCAACATTGCAGATAAGGTTTGATACAGTGCAYGCACACAAAAATCTACATTCTTTAACTGGTACTTTAAACTTCATAAACGTATGTTGTTCTGCCATAAGCTAACCCTTCTTTGGCATAAAATGGAGAATAGTATTTGTTAATTTTAATGAGCAGAAAACTCACTGTCCCACTATCATTGTGTGTATTTGGTTACAGCACATTTTATTCTGTGCTAAATTATTGCTGTATGACAAAAAAACAAAACAGCACTGTTCACACACTGCTGTCAGTGTCAAATTTTACATTTTCAGAAGTTTTAACTCTGAAAAAAATAATTCTTGCTTTTTTAAAGTTTCAATTTTGTTATTTTATTTAAGACCTTACTCAACATTCTGGGCATATATCTGTCATTGCCTGTGTTTTGATTAGCTTTGTTTCTGACTACAGTCTTTTGGGTTTATTCAGGTTATTTGTTCCTTGTGACTCTTGTGTTTTGTTTTTCTTACTTGTGTTAGATTCCACTTTTTCCTTGTGCCATCTCTTGTTCAACCTCTGTCAGCTTGCCACACCCACTTCACCTGTCCCTCTTTCCTCATTAATCTGAGCTGCAGTCACTCGTCCTTAGCTCTATGTATTCCATTTATTTCCACCTTCACATCAGTTTTGCATTGTTGGCTATATGCTACGGTCTGGTTTGTGTTCCCCGTGCCCTTGTGATCCCGTTGTTAAGTTGTGTAAGTTTTTGCTGCGACGTCAGCTCTTTGTTTTTGTTGAATAAAGTATTTTAGTTTACCTTTGAAATACTTTGTGTCAGTCTGCACTTTGGGTTTTATCACCCTCCTACAACCACAATGTCCTCTTTTCACTAATAAAATTAGACAGGTAAGTTTACAGATGGAGAACACAAAAAATGTTCCTCTGTGCTGCAAATAATAACTTGCATAAAAAAACAAACCAAACAAAAAAAATAACTTTAGCATGTAATTTGAAATAAATATATTTAATTTGCAAACCTGTTAAAGTAATAAAACATGCACTGTGATGTTTTATTTACTCAAAACAGTTTAAGCTGGGATCACCGATTCTGATGGGTCATACAAAACAAACAGAAGTTCTAAATCTGTGCACTTCATAAAAATATGGTAATAAAATTATCTTTCAGTGTTATTTAATAAAATAGTGGTTAAATTAAAATTTCACGGGGCAATATTTTTGACCTCTAACACTAAAAAACACATAAGTCTTAAGACTGAACAGTGAAATACAGTATTATCAAAACATTGTTATGAGATATCACCAAAGAGACAATCTACTAAACAAAATATTTTCTATTTTTGTGCTAAATATAGAAAAGTAGCAACACTGGGTGAATGGAAAACAAAAAAGGAGAATAAAAAAAGATCTATATAAGGATTTCACTGGAAAATGCATCAGATCAGGGGAAATAAACTACAGTATATACCCTAAACTTAAAAAAAATTAAATCCCTATGCTTTTTAAACATTGTACTAATTTTGGCAAATAAAGTGTGTTTAAATGTTATAGTGTCTATTGGTTTCAGACACATTTGCCTCAGTTTGAACACCTAACCCTGAATAATAGGATTTACCATCACTGAGATGTGCAAAATGCGAAGCTCTTCTTTCGTGGAGTCGTTGGCCGGGTMTTCGGTCGGTTCTGGGAGGTTCATGCTGCCATCCTGGTGGTGGATATGAAAGAGCAGCGTGCCATTCTCCAGCCACTGCTGCCGCCAGCGTACCAGAGGGATGTCCTCTGAGTTCCCAGAGATCTCTGGCAAATACAAAAGACAAATGGCATCAGATGAAAAACTTGGTGCTGTTTAAATCAGAGGGGGGTTATCAGAAAAAATACTGGCAATAAAAGGATGGCAATCCACAAAAATGCTAGCATTTAGCAAGTATGTGGAGAAAGCTTAATATTTAGACTCCTTGTAATGCAGAACCGTGTTTGGGGCTTTTCTGTCAAAAATGTTTGTTACACCCAAATGTGCAGAAAATGGAAATAAGTATTTAACTACTAAATGAAGCTTAGGGAAGAAAAAAATCATAGAAACAAAAAATCAAAAAAATAAATAAATACATAATAATTTATAATTTATTAAAAACAAGATTAAAACTTAGAGTTGGCTGACAAGAAAAATATACTGGGCATTTTATGGATTCCAAAATGTAACAGTTGTAACAATTTCTTTGTTATCTATTATAATCATTAATGCATAGAAATGTCTGTTCAGTTTTAATATTTAGGTTGTTTAAACTTTTGCGTGATCCACTTCTCTGAGTTCCCAGCTTTTACATCCACCTTGAAAGGAGCAAACAGAAGAAAAAAAATGCAACAAAATGTTTAAACCAGAGAGATAAAAATGAGTAAACAGTGATTTCATGGAAGCGGCGGAGCATGAGAAACATTGTGCTTCGTGTCATACCTCAATTCCCCAGACAATACATCCCACCTCTGGTTTGTTATATTAGTGATGAACGCCAAAACACACACCGAGTGCAGAAATGGAAAACATTATGAATGCATGACAGAGCTTTATGGGTGGTTTTCTGTTATGTAAATATGAAGTGTAGCAAAGAAGCATCGTACTTGTAAGTAATGAGACACAAACTGAAAAATAGGTGACTGGAAGTGCAGACTGAATTCTGCCTCCTAAAACTGCCGGCTCATGCTGGAGCTGATTGTACTTTCTGTTCATCGTAAGATTATGTAGAAACTTTTAACAATACGTAATAAAGTCTTAATAGTCTCTTGTATACACTTGTTTTCCAACACTTTGGACAGTTCATATTTCAAAGCAACAKGATTCTAAAAGAAATTAAAAAATACTTGAGATTCTGAATGACATTAAAAAGGAAAATGTTGCATATGTAAACTACAACTTTCCAGAACTTTCCCAGATTTAAACCATAATCTAAACATTTCTAAGTATYACCTTGGGCCATTTTAATGGATAAAAATAAATAATTAAATAAATAAATGTGAAGCATTTCATTTTCTGGCCCTTCAGATAGGGACTAAGTTAGACCGTGAAAAATGTGACAAGGATCATTTCCTTTCTAATGAAGCAAAGCCTAAWCAAAATGATACTGTTCCTATCATTATGCAAAAACCTTTTAAACAACTTGTAGTTTTTATTAGTGTTCCTCTAAATTTGTGTTAAATGGTCTTCATAAAAAAAAGAGTATGAATCATTTATTTTATTTTGCAAAATGTTTTACATAAAATCCCACAAACTCTGGTAAGAGCATGACATTTAGGATTGCATTTTATTCAAGTTAATTTAAAGAGTAAAGAGAAATAATCCTGTCAAAATTTTGCAAGATTACATTTAAAATGAGAAAAAAATAAACATACAGTGTAGTCAATGTTATAGATGTATTAAGTTTTGATTTACTGTTGCAAAATGTTTTACATAAAATCCCACAAACTC
>NW_013952426.1:845473-859499 GCF_001266775.1 Austrofundulus limnaeus | reverse complement strand
CCACAAACTCTGGTAAGAGCATGACATTTAGGATTGCATTTTATTCAAGTTAATTTAAAGAGTAAAGAGAAATAATCCTGTCAAAATTTTGCAAGATTACATTTAAAATGAGAAAAAAATAAACATACAGTGCAGTCAATGTTATAGATGTATTAAGTTTTGATTTACTGCGTTAGTTTTAAAGAAATGAGAAATTGCCAAGTTCAAAATTTAGTTAATGAGCCCCTAAAGAGATCAACTAAACATAACTCTACTCAAAGATGTGACTTAAATAATATTAACGGAGCAAACAAAGTTTTACACACCTTAACTTACCAAACTGACCTAACACAAATATACAGAAGAGTAACTTGTACAGTGATTTTGTCTGAACATTTACAAACAATAGAGGAAATAGAACTAAGCCTTACAAACTAAGGACCAAATGATCTAACTAAGCACTCCCCTTGCTGACACATGATTGGTCCTGCTGAGCTGGTAATGTGCTTCCAAAGCCCTCAGCCTTTGGCCACACCTCCTGCTCAGACAGGAAGCAGCCAACTCCACAAACCAGGTGACTCAAAAAAGACAAATATAAATATAACAGACTGCAAAACAAAATGAATCAATGAGGTAAGTGTGTGGACTGATTTTGCCAATGTGTGGATAAGGCTATCACACCACTGAATGTACTTATTTGAATATATGGAGTTTGCACACAGGATCTTACACTTTTATTATTGTTCACTGGAACAAACACTATATTTCAAGAATCTTAATCAGGAATTTGCACTTTATTGTTTTTTTATTTCTCAAATTGCCCAATTATTTATGGTATACACCTTGTTTCACTTTGTCCTGCTCATGGAATCTAATGGAAATCACTGAAACATTACAAGGGGACACAATTCATTGAAGGCTGCCACATGACTGATCAAAGTTCAGACTCTGTAATGTTAGAAAACCTATGATTGCAGGTAGAAACCACTGCCTCCTAATAATAATGAGGATGGAGCCTGATCAAAAAAACAAGCTCTGAAACGAGCTATTAAAGAAAATAAAAAATAAAAAAGTTGCAGCCCATGTACAATGCATATGAGACCAAAAGAACTTTGAAACCTGATGAAGAGTAGCAGTGCAAATGTAACRAATGAAACTTAGTAGAGTACTAGAGTAAAGCCATGCACTGAGATCTACATATAAATACAGTCTAACCTTTTTCCACACCAGACCATTAAACTGATTACTGCCTAAGATATATACTGTATCTTCTAGCAAGATCTTACTGCTGATCATAGGCTTCTACACCTAAATTCAGAGGAATGTGTCGTTAAACAGCCTTTGCAGCTGCACTTTGTGATTGTTTAATGATCCAGGGATTTTAAATATTATCCTCTGTTTTGTCTAATTCTTCCGACTYATGCTTGAACATAATAACACAAATTGTTAAAGGTCAGGCCTTTCCTTGGCCCAGATTGTTTCTTAATTGGGGACAAAAAATCAATTTTGCACAATGAGATCAGATTTGCTGTAATAGGGAGTGCTGGCAGCCWGTAGAAAACACATCTAGAATGTCTTTGCAGCTCTGGAGCAAAAATTTTCAAATGATACTAACAGTTTCTTTAACAAAGTGACCAAAATAATTCCAGCTTGGCATCAGWGAAAAATAACGGAAATAACCTTTACCTTTATAACGCCAAGTTTATTATATTAGCAACCCTATGGAGGTTAAGCAGGCAACAAATGACATTCCTGGAAATAAATGTTAATAGGGTCAGTGCGCCAGTTAGTATTAAAACTTAATATTCAAATAAAAGTYGATGCGTTCTATTTCTGTTATGWATGACAAGCTTTTGTAGTCAYGCAAGTATTTGTACATGAGGCCCCTGGTCCTGCGTATAGATTGTTCGTAAATTATMCTCATTTTGCACAAATACTGACATTTAGAGAAAAACTCAAGGACTTTTTCAAAAACTCATCTACAGGAAATGTTGTTTGCACCCCTCCTCCTCCTCCTTCTACTTGTCTCTCCACTAAACAGCCCCCAGACAACACTCCTTTCATACATATCCATATGTCATACAAACACGCACTGCTTCGTCGTTATTCGCACTGTCCTAGWTGCCCCCTATCTCCAGCTCCATCTGTTGTATCATGTAAGAGTACTTCTACTATTTTTTAAATTATTTTAACAATTTTGTGAAGGTTGTGTTAAATAAAGAAAATATAATAAAAGGAACGTTCAATCCCACCTTGACCAGTCCAGACCAGTCCAAGATTTTTGMCTGCATCTCACSTATCCTGCATTCCCTCACYATMTGACTGTGAAAAATATGGTATAATATTCTCTACAGAAGCTGCCTTTGAGTCCAACAACATTTCCACAGGACTAATGTCTATAGATAACTGAAATAATCTTAACAACAGTTTGGTTTTTATTTTTTATTTATTTATTTATTTATTTTGCTTTATTTAAGCCTACCTCCCGTATGTGCACGTCTATCGAACAAACTTCATAAAGAGCATTTTTTATACATACTATTTCAATGCACTTTTAAAGCAGCTAGCAAACAGAAAGATTTATTGTAGATGGTCAAGTAATTCTCTTAGCACCAAGTAGTTAGGCACTTACCTGGCTTAAACTATTTATGATAAGAGCTACCTTCATTAATATTTTGTGTGCATAGCTGTACATGCATGCAATTACAATATAGCACTTCACCTCACAATGTGAGAGTCTGCCCTCTTTGTCAGACATCCCATTACACTGATTATTGGCAAAAGAAGCACTTGCATGCTGGATAATAGCCATAACCTGTACATAGATTCTAACCTGTTTACAACCAAAACACTTTGCTTATTGTTATTATGATACAGCAGTCTTGCGTGTGTTTGTGTGTGTGCGCGCGCATCTGCAATTGTGAGAGCATAACGAGGTTTGGCTTGACAATAACTGATGCCCCAATGCTGCAGTGGAGAGGGACTTCCCTCTGCCCATAAATAAGATTTAAAAGTCCCCTCTGGTTTGAACCTAAATGCAAATCATGTGCTTCAGTGTGACAGGGCACTTTTTAAAAAGTGTGCTCTCTCTCTCTGGGGACTAGTCTTGCCATGAGAGCTTGAGTAATGAGACCACCGCTGTAGAAGACTGCATTCACTGCCACCCAGCAGTGAAACAGACAAAAGGATGATAAAAGATGGAACAGAGAGAGAGAGACTCAGAAAGAAAATTGCAGAGCAGATGAAATGGCGAACAGGAAGGACAAAAAAGAGAATGAGAGAGTAGCCACCAACTAGCAATGAAGAAAATTAACATAATCTGATTATGTTGCATTACTAAATTTACCTTCACTGAATGCAGATTTGCTGAACCATTTAGTTTAAAAGAGTTGCAAAGTCTGCGAAAATGAACTGACGTAAACTTTTTATTTTTTGTGAAATGTTTAGTTTTCCCTAAATAAAGGTCTGTATTCTCCTCACTTCTTTCAAGTGTGTATAGACCACTGCTTGGCTTGTTTCTTGGGTGTTCCACATGAACCAGTTCTTGTTTGAGAGTATTATTAGGGTTCGAGTACTCTGAGATGTAGTKCTTGACAAAAGTCCAAGTAGGGTTTTCAGACACACCTAGAAAATATGGGTTTATAGTTTTGTGCCTGTTCTTTGTTGCTCAGTTTCAAACTGTGACCATTTTGTTTTATTAGCTTAAAGAACAATACATATAACCCACCTAAGAACCAGCCTTCAWTAAAATCACTTTGGTATACAACCACCTGGAGGACAGTAAATTTATTCTAATATGCCACTACAAAAACTGGCTTTGTGTCAGAGGCGATTGCTCTAAGACTGCAAGGGAAGCTCAGCTTCCCATAGAATATCACAAAAATAAGTGATCAAATATATACTGTTGTGTGTACATGCCATGACTAAATATGTGCTACAACGCGCTCAACTTTTGTTCAAAATAAGCTTCTTATCACTGGTAACGATGCGGCTTTCCTCTCACTCATTATCACAGCTTCACAGTGCTTTAAACAGTGCGGACGCTGAGCTTCCACAGAGTTCAATGGCGAAGCAAAGAGTGCAGCAAAATAAGGCGAGTCATTCRATAAATGCTGGGCTTTGTCCTGCCCATTGGACGCTAAGGGTCTCTGGGGGTCTATGGTGCAGTGGGTTGGCCTCGGCTGGCTCAGACGCTCAGCTTCTGCATGATGATTGGATGATCTGTCGGAATAAGCGAATCAGCAATCTTTTGGTGTAAACATCCGTGGGAGAATTTTTTAGTTTCATTCTGTTCTGACTTTGTTAAAAACGACTAGCGACAAATCAAGCTTCTATTTCTGGTGGATTTTTTTGTTTGTTTTTTGTAGCTGCTTGTCTTTAGAGACTGACTTTGATCACTCTTTCTGACTTCTTTCAGTCTTTCTGACTTCTATCGCAGTTTCTGTCCAACAGGGGCCCTCTACCATCATAAAGCACTCACAGATGGAAACACTTCACGCTAGTCTCGTGCCAGTAACAAGCTGCACATAATGGCAGACAGTTTGAATGTTGTGGACTGGATTTTGTCGAAGCCATTTGATAGTCTTCCTTATGAAGAAAAACTTAGAGTTAAACAGCAGGGCTGATCAACTCCTCAGATTAATTTGGTGCAAATGGTGGGAAAAGTAACTGGTCTTTTCAGCTGTCCTGGTATGACAAAGTGAGCTGGCTGACTGGAAGYGCTGTAAAATGATCTGTGACAGGGTCACCACCTCCACTTTGATAAATTTTGTTGAAAAGGACTTTATTCTGAAAAGTGTTTTGGTTTGTTTCATAATGAAAATTGTAAACCAAAGCTGTGCTGCCACATTTTTTGAAAGAACACAGTTTTTCCCTGAATACCCTTCAAGACCTTCTTGTCTAGTGTTTTTGTTACTTTACCATCCTGAGCTTTAAGGCAGGCTGTGGTAGCTCAGAGGTCAGTGCTGCAGTCTTGTAAGCCCAAGGTTGCAGATTTGAGTCCTGGTTGCATCAGGAAAAGCATTTGGCGTAAAACAATTGCAGAGTCTTACATCAAGTTTGCTCTCTGTGGTGACCCCTGCAGATGGGAACAAACTATCATGAACTTTGTGTTTAATTCAAAAGCTGCTTTAAAATAATGAGGTGAGGCCAATAGGCTCTTTCCCTCTAATTTGAGTATCACACCCACAGTCTTTAATGTGAATTTGCTGAGATGTCCACTCCTGGGAAGATATCAATGTTGTAAATGTTTTCCACTTGTGAATAATCATTCTTATTGTAGAATAATGGACTCTAAATTATTTGGTAATGGGGTTGCAACCCTTTCAGATTAATGGACAGTAACAATTGCTTCTCTGGGATCACCACCGATGTCCCTTCCCTTTGGCATTGTTTCAGATAGCTAACTGCCAAAACTTCTGGTTTTACAGAGGTGGTCAAGCTTGCAGACAAGAAGTTAGTCAAATGTATTTGATTAGCAACAACATGCTCCTTATTATATATTTTTATCAGTGAGGATGTATTTTTTCACATTTTAGACAAGCATTTTGATGAAGAAATAATGACAGAGTATAATATAGCTGCTGATGTTTAGGTGAGGTTGTTTTGAACTTATTTTAGAGCCCGCTGTGGGCCAGAAATGGATTGTTTAGTAGTTTTAACCCTATGAAACCGAAAAATAGAAAAAAATGGGGGGGGGTCACCTCATATGATGTTAAAGGAGGCCTCTAAAGCTGACATTGAAGGGTTACCTATTTTTAAATGCTTTATTATGTTATTATAGAAATGTTGCAATGTTCCAGTAATGCGGATGGGACAAAAATTTGTGTTTGCATCCAGACTGTCAAATCATATAAACTGAACAGCTAAGAGTTGATTTGCACTGTGAATTGCTTACAAAGCTTTATAATTAATAATCACAAAGCAGTCACATTATGAATCTAAAATTATTGGGCACAAGAAAGTAACCTGAATGAAAACTTTTGTGTGGACCCAGGATATGGTGGCGGAACTCAGATTAGTGGGTGACAACGACGATAACCACCTGTGTTCATGTACAGTGGAACTCCAAAAAGCATTTCCTTTCATCTGAAAAGCATAAATGCATATAACACTTCCAGCAGAGTTATTGGTGTAGATTTTATCACTGTGTCTGTAGCATCCTCTCCCTATTTTCAGAGAGAAATGTGTGATGATGTCCTTACACACATCCAACAGTGCTACACATACGCCCCCCCCCGAGCAAATGTCCTTTTTTCTTAATTATTCATTGAATGATATTCTTAAACCTTGCTATGCCAACACATTCCAGAGTTCAGAACAATGCACCATACTTACAACCCCTCAGACCATTCACACAGTGACCCATTTGAGCAAACAAAGTCCAGAAAAACAGCTGTATTTTTACAGATAAAATACAGCCAAAGTTTCAAATACTGCTACTGGAAGGATTTGAAATACCACAACAATAAATTATATTTTCATTCAAAAGTACTCAAATCTGTTTTAAACAGATAAAAAAAGAACATCTAGAAATTGCTAATAATCAAATACATTACATTTCTAGTCATAATAAGTAGCATTTCACAATATGTGAACATTTGAGAAGTGCTATGTCCTCATGTGTTGTGCAAGGTGAGTCTACCATTTTGACTACCATTTTCAAGTCTTAGAATTGAAAGACTGAGTAATTCTTTTCTGTCACAGTTGTATTTGTTATGTATTGGCAGATGTTACAGATAAGTGCAAGTCTTCCTTTGTTTTTGTTTTTTGATCCCTAAATCATGTCTTTGTAATAAAACACAAACACATAAATAGATTAAGATAATTCAAAAAACATATATAACAAACTCAACTGAAGAAAACTCGCTCAAAAAATAAAATCAATTTCAAATCAACAAAATAAAGCTTTTCGCTGTGTTGACTCCTTTTTATCCCTCTGCAAATGTGCTCTTTCTCTCTTTACATTGTGTTCCAGCGAGACAATGATAACAATTGTTACACTGTGCAGGCACCAGAGGGCATGCTGATAGTCAGAAATGACTTTGGAGCTGCTGAATCAATGTTTTTCCTAACTCTACTAATCAACAACTATTAAAATCATATTATCAAGCTCAGAGAGACTAATGTTCAGGTTATTTTCCATAGTGAACAAATAAAAGCTGTATTTAATGAATGTTCTCCAGCTACACTGGGGGCCGATTTGTGAGTGGGACGGTGAAGTTTTCGGTTGTCACGGTAAAACCTCTTAGTCTTAAGGTACATTAAAACATCTTTAATGTCTTTARCTTTACCTGCATGACTGTTTTTGACTTTTTACTTGCTTTCCTGCATACATTTGGTTGCACATTTCGCACTGAAGGATGCGCCTGAAACTATGGAAACTGAGCTTAAATGAATTCTGAAACGATTCAAATAAAGACTATTATATCAGAATATACTTTAATGTCAGCACATATCCGCTTTTATATTTGAGATGTTTTTTAAAACAGGAAATAACCTGGTTTGAATTATGGTAATGCAGTAACTCATAAAGTGAAAATGGAAAAATACTGAATAGCAAGTAGGAYAGTTGCTTTGGTAAACTCAAGATGTGTCCTAGTTTCATTCCACAAACAAGTATAAAATAATATAATGCATGTTATACTTTAAAGTGCATAGATTTCAACCAAGAAAGAAAGCTATAAAAATAAATCATGAAACAAAACTAAATAATTTTGGAGTATACAAATGATTAAATGTTTACAACAGATTTTTAGGTCCACATAAAACTCAAATCCAGTATGAAAGAAGGTTTTTTTTTCTGTTTTCTTTAGACTGCAGGAGTTACTTCTAAATTTTGATGGTATCTCAAAACATTTTTTTCCAGCTAACTCTGAGGGCAGATGCGCGTGGTGATTTATCTGGCTAAAGATGTTTTATCTCATGCTGAGTCATTACTCAGCCCAGCAAAAAACCCAGTTTCACCCAGTGTGACAACATGCAGGTTGGGGCCATAATGCATTTTGCTGTGAATTTTAATTTGGCTCCATCTGTAAACAGCGTGCAGTCTGCTCCACTGCTGTCTGAAGGATAAATAAACAAAGACAAACAAAATCCCCCAAACACATTTTTAAAAGCCTTAAATTGAACATATTATGAAACGTGGGACTTTTTCCCTGCTTTTGAGCACATTGTTATGTGTCTGAGAACTTTGCAGACTTAAAAGAGAAAAAAAAACACCTAAAACATGTTTGATAATCTCTCATTTACTTAATTATTAGGATTTACAAGATAGAAGAAATAACATCACCAGCCACAATTCACTTTACTTCATCCCTGAGATGTTAAAATGCCTTTTTATTACATGTCAATCCAACCCCATCTATCACTGATATGTAACCAGAGAAGATGACTGTTATACTTTTCTTGCCGTAATCAAACAGCAGAGAAACTTTCCTATGAAGTATGCTACACAATGTTACAAGTTAAACTCATTAATTGATTCAAACCACAGTAAGCAAATATTAGATGTGAAAATGCCCTAAAGATGCATTCACATTTGTCCATCCATCATCTTCCACTTGTTCCTAAGTCGGGTTAAGGGGGCAGCAGCTTCAGCAGGGAGGCCCAGTCATCTTCATCTGCTGCCACCTCTTCCACTTTTTCTGGGAGGACTCCAAGTCACACCCAGRCCAGCCAAGAGACGTAGTATCTCCAGCATGTTCTGAGTCTTCCCAAGGCTTCCTCCCAGTCCACTTTCCTAGGAAGGCTTGCAGGGGGCAACATTAACAAGCGCCCAAACCATCTCAACTGGCTCCCATTTTAATCGCTTTTGTTTAAAAGTTTTTCTACACAAAATCTTATTTTTTAATCAGGCAGGCATGCATTTAGCCTTATTAAAGCATATGGCGATAGCTACAACAAGACAGAAAGACTATAAGCCAATGTGAGTTTGGAATTTGTGCATGTATGGGCAGCTGAGAACTTAATGTGAAGCTATTGACTGAGACATTCGGACTAACGAGACAGCCGAAACGATCTGTTTACGGGAGATCAGAAGCTAAGCAACCATCTGAGAGGAGTGCTGGTTTTTGACGCCTGTTTACCCAATGGGACAGGAGAAAAGTGGGCAGGAGACCATATGGCTGCAGAGCTACGTGCTTGCACAAGGATTTAACAGCACTTGAGTGCTGTTTCTGTGTATGTGTGTTGTGGGTGGGAAGCGTTGATGGCTAGAGCTATTCTGCTCACATCCACATGCAGTGTCAAAGGAAGCTGGCCTCTCTTACTTCTTCTCACACTGTCACAGCAGTAAGGGATGATAGTTAAGAGGGTGGGGGAACTAAAACTGAAGCTGAGTAGAGCAGCACAGTAGTGAATGCATGACAGAGGCAGGGAAAAAAGGATAAAGAGTTGAATTGTTGATATGGGAAGTCTACTAATAATTCAAACTTTAGGGTCTAGACTCACCACTGCTGCTGTAACCCTTTAAGCCCCTTCATGCACAAACGTGCAAATTGTGAATTGCACAGGCAGGAAAAGCTGCAGCCCAAATATGTCTCAAATCCTTATCAAAGACACCTTTAATACCACGTAGAACGCTGTCAGCAAAGCCGAGTCTGTTAAGATGCTATGCTGCAAGCAAATGTTGAAAAAGATTTTGATTCCATCAGCATGAGGACTCTGCAGACTAAACAACACAGTGGTAAAATAAAGCTGAGGTTTAAATAATAATAATAATAAAAATACATGAGCAAAACAGAGTTTTGGTATTTTGTAGTATTCCTGTGGACAGCCAAATTATTTAGCTCTTGTTTCAGAATATTAGACGCATTAGCTTTCTAAGAGCAAAAGCCAAAGAAAAAAAAAGTCATTGAGACACGCAAAATCCCTAACTCCCAGAAAGAACCTTTCAAGCTTTGTTTTAAGGTGTTCATTGTTCAGCCTTGCCCATTTTCTACATGAATGAAAATAGGAAACAGAACAATCAATCAAAGCTGGTCCATTTCCTAACGAGCTGCCCAGTGCAACCCAGACAGCCTGTGAATGGTAATTTGTGATAGCTTGCAAAGCTGTTCTTTTAAAATCACATGTAGGATAATTATGTATGGGACATGAAGCATAGAGGACAGGAGGAACGGTCCACTTCAAGGTGAGCTGAGATCACGAAAGGCTCTGTTGGCAGCTGCTTTAAAATAYACAGAGTCCTGTTTGACGGGATTCAGAGCGACTGACCCGACATGGCTGCATTCCAGTAAAGAACCGTGACGTGCCCCGCAGAGTTACTGCGATTGTGATCACAAAGATGAACCCCATTAAAAGCGAGGCGGAGCAGATGGAATGTATTGTTGCCAGGATCGGAGGCTTCAAAACTGTTTCGACAGGTTGCTAAGCAGTTTAAATGAAAGGCACTGAGGCGTAATGCACTGCTGTAAGATGAGGTAAACAAAATAAAGCTGGGACTGCAAACCCCTGCACTTATCGCTTTGTTCGTTTCTKTTAAGCTGAATCTACAGAGTGAAATTAGTATCTACCCCTGCAAAGATACAAAAGTCACTCATGTGCACAGGTAGAGTTAAAGAGGCTTGCTTTTGAAAAGACTGTCTAATACAACCTATTTGTTTCTGAGTGTCAGACATTTAAAACGGCTGTTTGCTTAGGATGAGCACTTTTGTTGATTAAGACACCACCAGAGCTACTTCATCCTTTTATTTTGCAATAACAACAGGGGTATTGACTTGTCATAAAAGTAAGGTATGGATGTTACAAAAATCATTAATTACATACTTGCTCAATAAGTGTTGCAATAAGCAAGGACATGTAACAGCTAGCAGAGACAATGCCAGAAATCAATGTTCAGATATTCTACCATCATTATTAATCTATTTACTTGTGTTTTTCTCTTCTGAAAAGTCAGTGTAGCTTTTTTTTTTAACTAATTTGATTTTCAACCACATAAATATTTGAATTGTTYAGAATTTAATGCTAGGGAAAACAAAAGTGAAAAGGAGGAAGTCATGGGTGGAACTTCAGTAGTTTCATTAATATTCAGGATACTGTCATTTCAATTATCAATTGTGCTGCCTTTCTCTGATCATTCCATATCACAACCGTTTGTATTTTAGAATACCATATGTGATACTTTTAAGACTCAGAACTATCTTACCCACTGTTTACCACAACAGCATCTCGTTTTACAATCTGAAATGTGAAAGAGCACAAATAATTAATGAGGATGAAAGAAAACTTGCTTGAGATTTTCTGTCACGTCTCTCTGAGCCCAGTTCAGCTTTCTCCATGACACCATCAAGACACATTTTCAAAAGACTTTCTCTCCTTTCTTGTGAAGACTTTATCAACCAGCCTTTGATATTAGTAAAATCATCCAACTTACAGTACTTTTGGCAAACTAGTAAAGATTTGACAAGATGTGTAGATGTGTAGATTATCTGTGGTGTGTTAACTGACCCGGCTGCTTATGAATTAAACACATGCTAGTGTTTGTTTCACAAGAAAAAGCAAGTCTTCTTAAGTGAAGTTATTGCAGCAAGGGTTTAGTTTTTTCACTTAATGTTTAATCAATGTTTGAGTTCATAGTTGCTATACAACTATACAAAAAAATCACCTAATATTTAAAGTTAAAGGATGACATGGTGGAACAGCAGCTGTAGGCTCACCTCCTGGTCTGGGGTCTTTATGAGTGAAGTTTGCACTTCCTCTCTGTGCATGCACAACTTTTCTCTGAGTACTCTTCTTTCTTTCCAMAGACCAAAAACATGCAAGTTAAGTTAACGAGTAAATCTATTGTTCCTAGGTGTGAGTGAGAGTGTGAATAGTTAGTTTTCTCATTTCTTTTTATGTGGCCCTTTGACAGGTTTGTATGGAAGAGCATTGCATTCACTAAAAAAAAAATAGAACTCCTGATCTCATAATTATGAGAAAAAATCTTATAGTTACAAGATCTTATCTCACAATTATGAGAAAAGATCGCATAATTATGAGATAAGATGTCATAATTATGAGATAAGTTAAAGAGACTCAGCCGATTTAAATTACAGGAAAAGTAAACAATGATGGCACTATAACATTTTATATGCTTTTATTTCCTCTTAGGTATGAAATATTGGGAAATATTGAGTTTACTKAATGTGGATGGTGTTGTAATGTGGGTTTTTTAATCAATCCACCTGCACATCGGTTAGTGTTCTGTTCAATTCGGCTTTGGCAGCTTMGGCACAAACATAACACTGTCATTTAGCTGGTAGGTAAATGATAAGATAGATTGTGCCCATAATGATGTTTCATAAAAAGTTRATTAACTAGTTGATTCATTTCACTACAGTATTTATGTTTTATTTTGTACCAGGTCAGGAATTCAGTTATTTTATATAGTTTTTTTTTTTTTTTATAGTTTTTTTTTATCCTTTTTTTATTGGTGGAGGAGTGTCTGGGCATATTGTTCACAAGAACAAATTGCAGTAAAGAAAAATGATCTAGGTCAAAGTTCAAGTATRTCTTAAAATACTTGTATTATTATGTTTGATGCATGATTCATTCTAAACTGACCTTGGCGATGTATTTACTTACAGCTGAACATTGCAGGGACTATACATCCTATCAAGAGGTTATTRGAGTCTAGGAGTGATGGAGGGGTCAGAGGTACACGGGAGAAGGGGACCAGCCAGCTGGACTGCAACCAGATCAAAATGGTGTTGGCGAGTATTTATAAAATCATAGACATTTAAAGTTTTCAATCCCATAAAATAACATAAAGTCAGCCTTATGATAATACAGTATATTGTGGCAGAAAGGATGTAGATATGAAAACAAAGAGTGGTGTAGTTTGTTCTTTTCCATCTGGAAAACAACCTCATATTGTCCAACATCGTGTTTTTTTAAGCTAATATTTATTTTCAGCTCTTTAACTTACAGTCACCCTTTAATGCAAACTATGGCCACTGTGAGAGAGATGTGGTTAAAATCACATTGTGTTTCACACATACTGTTTAATACTGATGATGAAAAACCCCTTGCTTTCAAGTAGATAATCTCACAATAAGACATTATGTAGACGAAAATAAATCTACACAGTAATGTCCTATTTCTCAAAGATTCTCTGTGTCAATCTACAGAAAACAAAAATCATCCTTTTTTCCATGTGAAAAAAAAGATTAAGAGGACTGTCGCTCTACTGTAATGCAGCCTCTCATTTCTGTGTTGACTTAATTCAACATGCACCTCAGCTCTTGCATAAAAAGGCACTCTGCGCAATGAACCAAACAAACACCAGAGTCATTTTCAATCCTGAGATGAATAGCAATTACAATTTCTGCTATGTCTCATTGGCTAACCCATTTGTTTTTTCTGTAAAGCAACAGAAAGGGAAAACAACTTTATCTGCACAAATAAAAGAAAAACTGATGCTGGAAACATTTTTATTGTCAATCACTAACTTATAGTGGTGGAACAATTCTAAATACTCATATGGAAAGAGAAGAGCAAGGGACTCAGTGTCCCTCACCTGAACATTGGTTACCTAGGCTCCACCCTGGAGCCATGCCTGGGGGGAGGGGCTTGTCAGTGACTGCCTAGTGATTGGCCCGCTACAAATGGAGCCTGGCCAGGCTTAACATGAAAGAGACACATACGTTTGCCTTTCTGTGGGCCTTGTGCACAATGGCCAGAGGTACTGTCTATAGTTGGGCTCACCTTGACACATTTCATTGGATGTAGAACTAATCTCCACTCTGGAGTTGCCCATGCAGAGAAGTGTCCAGTTCATGTGGGTCTACCTATAGTGCACCCTGCTTGTTGCCTGTACTTTAGAGCAGTGGTTCCCAAACTTTTTGTCTTCTGACCCACAAACTATCTATGGCAAAAACTTGTGACCCCAAATATTACTGGCCTGAGTACATGAACTTTGTTAATAACCCTAAAAACACAGGCTTTTTGACAATCTAAACAGCTTGTACACTAATATAAATACTTATTTATAGTTATTTTGTGTTTTTGTAATAATTATAGGGAATACTGTATATTGCATCAGCAATCTTTTTATTACCCTTTA
>NW_013952426.1:830765-844565 GCF_001266775.1 Austrofundulus limnaeus | reverse complement strand
AATATCTACCACAGTAAATTATGATTATCATGAGGAGCCTTTAACATTAAGATGTAATCGGGAGTCAAATATTCACATACATAAAATTATTATTATTAATACTGTAATTAAAGGTGAGCGGTGCAAATTTATGTTTGTGTCAAACAAGTAGCCCTTCATGTTACTCGGTACCCCCGAAGTAGCCCTCTGTCTCAGAAAGGTTGGTGACCCCTGCTGTAGATTGTAATGTTTACCCCTTGGTTTATGTCAGTCAGTMTGAACTAAACGCATCAATCAGAAATWGTGTCATAMAGAGGAAAAAACATAGATAAGTCGYTTTGGACTATAAGTTGTAGAACCAGCCAAACTATGAAAAAAAAAAGGGTGAAACTAGTCTGAAAAACACTGTATCTAATGGATATAGTTAGTGGCTGGGGCTCTATTTATTGTGGTATCATTTGCATGATCACTAAACAACCCACTTGTCAACAAACTTGTTAGTATTTTTAAAGAGCTTACTCTGACAGTTTAGTGAGCCTTGTCCTTGTGAAGCCAAATTATAAAAGCCCTGTCCTCCTACTTCAGGGGGGTGAAAAAGTTTAATGGCTGAAAGAAAATGGTAAAATGACCCTACTACTAAAGTCACCTTGAATACTTAGACATAGTGAGGGGATTGGTTGGCTCTCCCCATGGGCAATTTAACATGCCTGCCAAGTAGCTCAGGTACTTCTGCATGGCATGAATAACAAGTTGTTCTTCTTCATGTTGCTAAATAAATCCACTTTAAGAAAGAGGCTCATGACTCTATGACATTGGGAATTTTGGAGACAAACAAGGTGTGCAGAAAATAAAACTTGAGCAAATTATTTTGCAAATTATTTTGCTCACAGTGAATACAGTGTTTTTTTTTTATTTAAATAATAATTTCTTATAAAAATGTGATGTTAAAAAATGTTACATTAGCCCATTYCTAATGTATTAACATATTTATGCATACTTCATGGAAGCAGTTGCAGAAGAAATACAAACATTTATACCAGTTTGTTTGTGTACACCAAAATTAAACACTAGAAAATCCAAAAAWTYCTCAAGTGAGCTTAATTGAAAAGTGAATGAAAATAATAAAGCACTAAAACAGAGCAGCTGGACTGGCAATGGGCTCAGCCCATATTTCTTTCAGATTATCTTAGATTTTATTTAGGATCAGTGTATTATTACATACATTTAGTGTATGTTAAAGCTTGTGTGGAAAATCTATGCTYTAACTGACAAAGAATAAATACTCTGTGCAAAAAACACAAGAAATTAAAAAAGAAAAAAAAACAGAACAAATAAAGATAACACCTTGAACGTGGTAATTAATTTCTGACACATTTTCCTCATAAATCCTGTTGCATTATCCATAAACCTCACATGCAACCAAGTGTGGACAAGTGCATTGAGCATCTGCTGACAGATGTACAACAGAGAAAAAAGCGGAACAGATGAAAACCCCAGCATACCTTGCCAATATGTGRCTTTTGGGATTATTGTTAGTATTCTTGCATATGTGGCATATTGATTATTACAGCAGGTAAACACAGTAACGGTTGATTGCTCAAGCGGAACAAAGCCAACATGCGGATTACGTGATGACCCTGAGAACCGTGTGAGGTGCAAATGTGTGCAAAACGCTGGTTTTCCTTTGTCCTTTCATCCCCCGTATGTCGCTTTGATCAGTGAGAATTTGTCCCGACTTAAACTATAAAGTCTTTGTTCCAATATTCTGATGAAGGTCTAACAAAAAAGGGATAACAGTGAGAATATAACACAGAACAACTAACTATTAAAAAGGCCATTAGTTGTAAGATAATTATTCTGGTCACATCTTACCAAAGTGTTGATCTTGGATGGTTATGCAGGTAGACTTCTAATCAAGATTGCAAGCACCAGATAAAGTTGGCTCTGTGCTTTAAGGTAATTCTTATGAATTTCCATAAATCTTTGATGTAGCGCACCTTCATAAGRCTTCTAACGTCAGCCTAGAGCTTGACTGGCAGCGTTGCTTGCTCTACTTATGTAGTTTTTCCAAACTTGTTGAGAAAAAAAAAAGCATTGATATTTTTGAAATCACTGGCACCTTGGTTTTGTCAGTAAAAGAAAAGACTGATTGTGATCCATTTTAACCTATGAATGTATTGTGGGATAGGTCCAATAATTATTGAGAGGGTATTTCTACATTTTACCACAGTTTTTTTTTAATGCACAATTAAGAAATCAAAAATCAAGAGGTAGCAACCTTGGACCAATCTCAAAAAATATGCACGAAAATATAATTTTAAAACAGTGATTCTCCCTTCCATTTGTTTTCAACAGGTTTTCCTTGTATGTAGGGTTTAATTTTGGCCATGGACACATTTAGCAGGTGCTACAGTTATAAGCTATGTTAACATTCAACATTTGTTTGGGTTCCTTTCTGTCATTCTTTACTTGCACTTTCCTGGATCTCTCTTGGTACCCCATTACCCATTCACAGTTGACATACCTACATTAGATTAAATGGTTCTGGTAAATGCATAACCTGCAAAAGATCAAGCGAGTATGGTGATGCTACTTATGATGTTAAAAGTGTTAAAACACTGTTATTGATTACTACAGAAGTACCATAAAAACTAACCCTGGAACTCAAACATTGACTTTTTTTCTGAAAATCTCTTTATATTCTARTTATTAACCACTCTTTTATATGGTCAGACTGTTTGTTGAGTGTTTCCCTGGAAGGTGYAAAGTTTTGACTGCAGAKATGCAATGTACAGTATCAGATGTRTGGATGTATTACCTATTCATATGGAGTGGAAGATGGGCATCTGACCTTCAAAAAAGGTAACACAGTGCTCTGCCCATGAGGAGAACTGAATCTTCAACTCTTGTTCTAATGTATTTTTCTACCCACTGAGCTACAGTTTCTCCAGTCTGTGTTTTCCCACTTCAATAAAGAAAAAAAGGCATTGAAAAAGTGCTGTGATATGTTTAATCCATGACTCTGGAGCCCCCACAAAGCAGTTAGACTTGGCCATCCACTGGAAGACTGGCTTTAGGCAAAATATCAATGCWGTATGGATTGAATAACAATGCAAGATGCTGAGTTTTGCAGGCTACCATCGTAAAAATGAATGCCAAACATCTCTAAAACAACTTTAAAAAGAGGGCTTAACCTAATTAATTGCAATAYATACCTTGTCTAAAATAAAATAAAAACACAAGCTTTTATGTGAAACATTTATCTTATTTTATTATAAAACATAAAAACCTTTTCTTCWTAGTGTTCACTTTAAAAGCAGTCTGTAAACTGTAAACAAGTTATTCTTTGGATCTGGGCACAACTTTGAAAAAGTGCACGCATAAAAGACTTTTCAAAATTGAAAGAAAATCTTTAAAAATAAGAGAAATTTTCGTAAAATGTGTATTAATGCAAGTATTACTAAGTATGCATTTGTGAACTTTTTTTTCTTTTGTTCCGCTCTCAGAGGAATAAGACGCTTTTTCCCTTTTTCCCTCTCTTCTGCCCTCCCTTATATTACCCTGCTTTGCTGCTCGGAGCCTTCTCTACGTTTTCATCCAAACCCCCCCAATGTGAAGGTGGTGGATCTAATTTCTCCTGCTGTTTACGTCGACTTGAGGCTCCTCCCCCCACCTCTCCCCTTCTCACTCTGTTTAATCTGATCTCCTGAAGGTCAACCTGGAGCTGCGAACTACAGGTTTTTCTTTTGGGAGGCTGGGTTCTTCGGACTCATTCCCTYTAAACTCACTTACTCCTCTGGCTACTAAATGTGCTCTTGCTTGTTGAGGTTTTTTTCATAAACACCAGAGTGTATCATAATTTGTTGATATAATGTGATGATTTGTTTTGTTTTTTCTTCATCTAACCTTCTGTGTGTTTTTTATTTTTATTTTTTCGTTTTTCTTTTTAAAGGTAGGGCGACCCCTGCTGGTTGCAGCACGACGTGATCACCTGTTTCCCCATGTTTTTGTTATGTGTGTGTCTTCTTGAATGGGTGTTCTTAAATGTAACTTCATTGTGCTCCGTACAAAGGCATAATCAATCAATCAATCAATCAATCAATCAATCAATAAATGTTACATTTTACTTCAGTTCTGTTGGTATAATTTTATTGACTTGACTCACACTGTAAAATTTAGCACTTCTTTTCAAATGATCAACTTTAGATCAATTGAATACRACTGAAAAAACAAGATAAAATAGAAACTGATTCCATAACATCTTTGTGATCTTAATATTTTAATGCAAAAACTTAAGTATTTTATTCTGGTCATACCAAGCAGATGGAAATTGATGAGAATTATAGCTATATTTAGATTTTATTTTAATAGTAGCTGGACAAGACATCTGTCAGTGTGTAGAATTTGGAGAAATTTGGGTTTTGAATTCATGTCAAACGTAGTTATGATACATGCAACCTTTGTATGTATTATATCAAAACAAAAATGACTGTTATTAACTTAAAATGTGATCTATTATTTTAGATGWTTGTGTTTTAAACCATAGGAACAAGAAATAAAATTACAAACATATAAAAGACCGTTTAGCTACGCAGTTGATTGCAATCTACAAGTCTATCCGTACATGGTGATGTCCTGAAACTGATTTTCTTTAGTCCCTCATTTCTAGAAAGGGTGGATTTAAGGTGTTATCACTGCACTACACATCCTCMCCAGTTTCAAGTTGTACAGCTAGTTTTAGAGACTTGTGACTCCACGGCTAGTTGTCACATACATGAGAATCTCAGTAGCTTTTGAAACCTCAAAACAACACACTTTGCTTGTCTACATACTGAGACGGATAAATTAATACTAAACACCCTGAGTGGTAGTAACGTCAATCTGTCACAATGCCGCAGGTTGACCAGCTGTATCGGGCCTAAACTGGGGGTGCCACTACTGCTGTTGTGATTGCCGTTGCAAACTCGCAGCATGTGGGGGCTTATCTAAGGCATGCAGGGGGAACAACAATAAACTCATCAACATGCAGCCACTTGGCTGGATGTAGCTTCAACCCCGCTATGCTTGCTCCGACCACAAGCCGGCTCCGGTTCACTGATCATACAYACCAGCAGAACCTAATCATGGGGCAGAGAGCCTTTCAAACCACAGGCTCTATCCTTGTACCCTTCAGTCAAAGAGAGCCTGGGATGAAAAGAATAAAAAATAACGTATGCCAGGTAATATAAACTGGAGGAAAAAAGTTCAATAACTATGCAGGGAACGCCACACCCTCCATGTCAGCTAGCTTCCAGGGCTTTGATTGAAGCTCTGCAAAAACCCACAGCAGGGCTTTTTTTTTTCTTTTTCTTCTTCCTCTGTTACCAAATGAGTTACGGTGCCATGAGAATACATAAAGTTTTAGAAGGAGGTCCACTGAAAGGTCAGTAAGAGAAAAAAAAAATCATCTCTGCAGCACAATACTATAATACAAACAAAGATAAGCCTCAATCTATTTGCCAGCTGTGAAGCTTGGAAAGCAAGAACAAAGATGAAGTGTCAGAGTGAAAATGAAGAAACAATCTCATACAGGCATTTTCTACAGCATGCAGGGTGATTTTAAATACAGAATAACAAAACGCAGGGTTACTTCAACACCCAGGCAGATGTGTTACTCTCAGAATCAGCTACTGTTGCTGATATTAGATATTTGATGGCCAGTGCAGAAAACAGAGAAATCCTTTGGGCCAGGTATGAGGGACATTTGAGCCTTTCAAAGCTTTTTTGGCTCGAAATAGTCTCTATCTTCTGACGTTACAATAAATTAAACTATGCAACCCTATTGGACTATCGTACATGCGTACATCTCTAGTCATGTACCATTTCAAATGATAGCCCTATTAGCTAACGTGGTTACTTTCTCACTGACTAATTCTGATTTCACAACATTCAGCTCTCACTGTCCTGTCTAAGGGAATAATCGTAGTGATCATTGCTGTTAAAAGAACATAGAGACTTGCCTCTCACAATCTCAGTGTCTGAAACAAATTGAAGATGATTTTCAATAACAGTGCAGTGACGAGCAACGGTAGACAGATCAGAGAATTTCTCTCGATCTGACGGACTGTAATGAAAGAGCCAATCTGATGTTCCTAGCGTTTTAAGATGATCATAGCTTGGTTTCCTTTGGCTGCTTGATGAGCATTTTTACCATCCTGGATAGGAGCATGTAAAATTATTATGTTTCTCACATGTTTATTTTTAAAGTCAATGCAAGTCTTAAAACAGGTTGTAAAGCTTTTGTTATACCTATTTGATTGTGACTACAAGCCAGACACTTTATTGTGAATAGTCCATCTAACTTTGACTAGTAAATATCCTAGAGCAGTGGTTCCCAAAGTTTGGGTCAGGACCCTCTATGGGGTCCCCAAACATCAAGGTGGGGTCCTGAAAAGATTTTCTGAATTAATTATATTAGAAAATAACAACTAACATTTTTTTTTGCCTTTGTTGTTGCGAAAGGGTCAGTGTACTTAAAATGGACAAAAACAGCATAATGAATATTGTTACTATGCTCTTATTTTTTTTTACGTGAAAACAACGTTTATGATCCAACAACAGTTGGGGGCTCAGGTCTCTGCTGCTGGTATTTTGAGGGTCAAAGGCTGAAAAGTTTGGGAACCAATGTCCTAGTGTCATGCTGTTGGAGAAAAAAAACTGCCTTTTTCCACTTTAGTGACAATGAGGGATGAAGATAGATCATCTTAATTATACATACTAGTGCTGTGCATGTTAACGTGTTATCATTGCATTAACATAGCCGTGGTGATCATTTTTTCATTGCGTGATAACTCAGTTACTTTTTCTTTATATTTCTCCGTCAGATATCTGTTCACTGAGCAAATGACACACACACACATACACAGACACACACAAACGCAGTGGTTACAGTAGGGAGGCGGGATCTTGATCACTATTGGCTTTAGATGGCCTTCGGCGCACGTCTCATCCAGTGAGAACCTTTGTTGTCGAGCCATTGCGAGGTAACTCAAGGCTGCTCAGAACCTGGTCAAGCTGCAGTCGGCGCAGAAATATGATGGAAGTCACCAGATTCTTCAGGCAATTTTTTTTATTGTAAAACTTTTCCTGATGACAGGCTTGAAAGAAATGTTCTTTGTAAGCACTGCAACGCTAAACTGTCTCACCACTGGAGCAGTTTGAGTCTGAAATATCACTTCAGTTTAAAACCAGATGACGCTGGCCAGAGTGTTGTAGAAAAAAAAGGAAAAAAGTAAAAGGTAAGACTGGTCAATCTGCTTTGTTTAAAGTTTTTGAAAATGTATTGCCCTTTTTATAATATAAAACAGTACCTAAAATGTTTTAAACATCTTTGAGTCAGTTCATTTTTGTGCAGAATAATGAGATTAAATCAACAATTCAAGGATTTTTTGTTTTATCATTTCAACTGTGTACATGAGGAATGAGAGATAGATACAGAGATCACAGCTGTCAGCGAAAATAAATAAATAAATAAATAAATAAATAAATAAATAAATAAATAAATAAATAAAATAAAAGAGAAAATGTACATAGTGTCAAACATGGAGTCTATTGCAACATAAAAACCTACATATATATACTGTACAATTGTATACAAATATAAAAAATGAAAAAAAAAAAGACACAAAAGTCCAACTGTAGCTCATGGCTGAAAGAAGCTTAAGTGGCTGGTAAAAGTCAAAATTCACTGTCTGCTTTGGGATAAAAACATCCATTTTCCTTAGCCTTTTTAGAAAACCATCAAAACGAAAAAAAAAAAAGATTATTATTTTTTTGGTGAATAAGAGCTTTGGAATACTCATAATTGTGTTTCTCTCTAAAAATAGTGTTTTACTTTCCATTGAAGATGTTTCCGGCAACCAGTGAAAAGAAGTCTTTGTGAATACACCAAAATGATACCGGGTATAAAGGTTCTTGGCTTTCAACCAATTTTGTCTGAATCAGAAAATTGCAGTAGGGGAACATTTTAACTATAGCATCATCATCATCATCATCATCATCATCATCATCATCATCATCATTTGAATTTTCTAATCTAAACCATAAAACCCTGAAAGCCTTTAAACAATATCTCTAAAGCAAACATTGGACTAATTCAGTACAAGCTAATGATCAGTCTCAGAAGAATCCACTCTGTGTTTTACCTTCAGTAGGGACTGACTGTGTCGAACCATATTAAACAAACCAGCTAAATAATGTGCAAAGCTCTATCCCACGACAAATTGCCAACAAGCTTGTATTTGATGCTTGCCTTCTGTTACGCTCAATTGGTGTTGGCCAGGAGCATGGCATTAACAATGGATGCATGGTGGGATACTGCTGCAGTAATAGTTCAGACACAAATACCACCTGCTGGGTCAAAGTCACACACTTAAAACGCTTAACGGTGATTAGAATGCAAAGAAAAAAGCATGCTATTTTTCAAGAGAGCAACAAAATACCACATTCCCTTAACAAAATAAAGTGAATAACCTTTTTTTTTCTTTGTTGCTGYTTTGTCATTCAATAAAACTGGCTCGGTGTCAACAATTACAAATTACTGCAACAGACAGATTGATTATGCTTTAAACATTTTTCATATGTTGATTTGTCTATTACATATTTAAATATATTTAAGGTAATGGTCTGATTTAAACTCTATGTGAATCAATAATTAAGTGAAAAGCCTATTTAGTGTTTGTTATGGCAAGAGCTTGATAAATGGGAAACAGAACAGACTGTACTTCATAAAATTAAAATTATTTAAAGACATTTTTGAACATTGCATCCAATATGATCTAGGTTTCCAGATGTTTGAATTTGAACTAAACACAACAAATCTTTCTGTGCAGGCTGTTATTCTTCTTATATTGAGATTTAGGGTAAATGTTCTAATTTTGACTGCAGTATTTCATCTAACTGCTTCATGAGCAGAGCTTGTCAAAACAATGCTTTCAAATCTTCTTGAAGCTTAAATGTATTATGATGCTGTTAAACACAATTAGATCGAATGCTTTAACAAACTTTTCTGAAGCACTTTATTGAATGCACTTTGATTGCGTACTTGAAACAAGCCAAATTTGTCTATTTTAACTTATAAAACGTTTGTGAAAATTACTTTTACACACGTTAGTGAATCATTTTTTATTAACGACTTAAGACAGTGGTGTATTTTTAAACATGTTATACTGTCTTCAAATATTACATTTTGGAGTACAGGTTACAATCTTTTTCTGGTTCTAAGATATTTTTTGCATATTTACATACGGAGAAACATTTCATTAAGATGCACTTATAAAGAAGAAATAAACAGGATAGCTTTAATCAGGTCAATATGTAAGTCTAATTTGCCATCATCATTTCGTTGGTAGTCAGGTTTCTGACTAGCACCGTGCACATTGATATCTATTTACTTGACTGACCCTCCGGTCTTCACATCACTGACATTAATATTTCTTTGAACTGAATGTCATGTTCATCTGTGTTGGGCCTTGCTTTTCCAAAGGGGCCAAGGTGAATGTTAATTATTCTGGGAGAAAACTGACTTGCAAGCACAGAGGTTAAGTTAATTAGGAAAAATAATAGCAGAGGCAGCACCAGACTACTGTGAGAAACACAATTTAGCCAATGACATTTTGTTACTTGTGAGACCAGGTCTTGATAGACACAATAAAAACAGGAGCACAGACAGAAAATAAAGTGAAATTTAACTTGTAAATTTTTCAAAGGGTATTACAACTATCAAAATTATGGTATAGAATGTTATGGTTATGATTATGGGGAGTGGGGATGGATAAAGAACCCATATGAGCGGGGGACTCGTAAGTGGGCCTAATTCACTCCCCAAAAAGACACTGACCTTTAATCAAACCTTTGCATCCCTCAGATAAAGGACATGAGGTTAGAAGCACTCAATGTTCTAAGCTTCTTGGGATCCACAAAGGGGTCTCCAAGAATTCTTTCCCTTAGACTACTCAGAGCCAAGCATTGGCCTAAGTAGTGCAAAGAGGTCTCTAAATCAATGCCACAGGCCTCACACATATAATTGTCATGGAGTCCCATCATGGAGTCCCATCACCTTGTTGTGGCGGTTGAGCAGGCTGTGCCCAGTTAGAACTCCAATCAGTGTGCTTAAAGTTTTCTTTGTCAAGGTGATGCAAGCTTTTCCAAACCTGAGATGTGGCCTGTCAGTCAGTCCATGTGCCTGTCTACAGTCCGTCAGCTCCCTCCAACAGATTTGAGTGTTGATGTCTAATCCAAGCTCTGGTTCTTTGAAGTGGGCCTGATTGTCAGCTTCTGTAAGGTAGTCGGCTCTCTTCTTACCAATAATGCCAGTGTATCCTGGTACCTATTTAACAGTAACACTGTTGTCTCTCCACAGTTGGTTGACTACTTTGGTACACTCCCAATCCAGTAATGACAAAGTGTCTCCCTTGGAGAGCTTTAATAGARGCTTGGTTATTTGTTAGTATGAATATTCTCTTCTGTGTACACTGAAAGTCTTTGAGAGATGCCACACACTGGTGAACTGCATACATCTCGGCTTGAGATACAGTTGCAATACCACCTAATGGGTAGGTGTACTGGATATGGTTAATGTTGGGGCAATGTACTGTACACTGAAGGCTCCAATCAGTAAAATGGCTGTAGAGGTAAGAATAAACATTCTTCAGATTTGAACTAGTTACAGTTAATTGGAAACTGTTTAAAGATTCAATCCGGCAATGTCTATTTTAAAACTAACAAACATAAAAGGAACTCTGAACCCACCTACAGTTTTAATTATAATCCAAAGTGTTTCTGTATCTAAAATATATTACTTGAGATACTGGTAGTCAAAAATTGTTGAACTTATCACTTGTAGGACATTTGGGAATATAGCTGTGGTTAAACAGTGCTCTGATACCCTCATTCTCCAAACAAAAGATCTGTCAAACTCTTGAGTGTTTGAAGCTGAGGGTTTGTCAAAGTTAATGTCATGCCTGACATGTTCAATTATGATGCACCTGCAAAAGCAAACAACAGATTGGTACTAATGAGTGCAGTCATTATGTCAAACAAAAGCTGACAGACAAAAAGAAAACAGGATTGTTTACAAGGAAAATCAATTTAGAAAGTAAGCAAGAATGAATGAATGAAAAGCAAGCGTTCCTTGAAGGAGTGCACACTGCCTACAGCCTTGCATGCCACTGTATAAAAACAGCATGGCATAAAATGCAGACGATGATGAATGTGTCAGAACACAATTTAAACACTATAAAGAGTATTCATACATACTCCAGAAAAGAGCTCCATTTCTCTTCTCAAATGGTGTGAAACAGTCAAATGTTCTATTTATGTCAAAAAAGGAATCCCAATTTAGTTTTCAACAACTGAAGAAAGATGAAATAGTACCCCTAGGGGTGATGGCATGTCAAGAACTTTTCTGCATATGACAAACACACCATGAAGTCATCCATTTTAATAAAATTACTTTTTCATTTTAGTGTGTGGGACTATTGTTTGTATTGATAATGTTTGTCTTCACGGTTGGAATTGATTGATTTTATGATTTCTTATCATGGCTTTTATCTGTGAAATTATAGTACATACATATGTGCCTTAATCACTAGAATTACTTTAACCAATTAAGTCTATGCTACATTTAACCTATGAAGCAATATCATTAGCTCTCTTCACCTGGTTTATAGATAGTTGGCACAGAAGTTGATGATTTTAAAGCAGACATACTATGCAAAATCCACTTTTAAATGCATTTTGTTGTGTACTTGGAGTCTCTAGGAGTGCAGAAAAGTTGAATTTAGTCACTCCCGGTGCTGCATAGATATCTTTAAATTCTGTTTGGGTAATATGTTTCAACCTGTTCAGTTTTTTTTTCTGTTTTTTATTACATTTTCTGAACTATTACRTCACAGTATTTGTGACAAAACTTCAAAATAAGGTATGCACTTGCTAACTAACCAATTCTGTCACCTATATTCTCCCCTTGCTCTGGGTCAGACTCTGGCTCCAACATGTATGACTGAATGATCAAGTCTTCTGTTGTTGACATATTTTATTTAATTTGTAAACTAAAATGTTTGTGCACCACAAGATAGTCATAAACCCATCTCTCAAACTGGAGTGGACAGATCTGGAAGCCATCTTGAATTGAGTTAACTCAAAAAGGTAACAAGTTGTAGATGTATTGTCTGTGAATAATTTCTAGAGTTTCAATAAAATCGGTACAGTGATTCATGGGACAACAGCGTCTGTGCCATTAAAGCCCTGCCCCAATTCTAAGCTTTCTACTGCTTCCCTTAGTGGGGCAAGACTCCCGGTTAGGAAACTACAAATGTAGTGCACAAAAAGTTACAACCAAAATTTCAAACACCAATAAGCTATAATATATAGCTTGAATGGACAAAAAGCATTCCTCAAAGGATTGCAYAACATTTATTGCCAAAGTTTTAAACAAAGGTCTTGTGATCTGCTACCACTTAGAGTATGTGATAAAGACAACCCTCAGCTACTACCACACTGTTTTAGCTTAATATTAATCAAACTGACTGTGTTTTAGACTATTTTTGTATTTGCTATGGTTGCTATGGTGGCCATCTTGAAATAATTTTACTCATAAAGGTAGCAGAGATTGACTGATACAGTTCTCATTTATTTTTTAGGCCAATGCCAATACCAAATATTTTGACATCAGTTGAACCGAACCCCAATTTGTGCTGTTGATTTTATTAATTAATTAATTAATTAATTTATTTATTTATTTATTTATTTATTTATTTATTTATTTATTTTTGTGGGGGGGGGGATTCTTTAAGCCAATATTGCTTTATCTTCCTCCATTTACATGATAAAAATACACAGTGATAACAAGTGTTATACAATTTAAACAAAAGAGAAACATTTGTTAACAAAACAACCAAAACATATTAACCATAGATAGCAAACATTGTAGAACATTTAAATATGTAACAATAAAAGCAAACAGTCTTAAGCTAAGATTGTTTGTTTTTATTGGATTGGCGAACACATGCGCATATCGGCTGATGCCTATACAAGAAAAAATAAATTAAAAAATACAGGATGGCTGATCTATCAGTTCACCTCTAAAACGTAGTAATCTGTTGTAGATGGCAGGCAATAAAAAAAGGAAAAAAAATGGCCACTTTTCCGAAATGTCATTGATAAGGTCCAATTTTGTAACGTGCATGGTGACTTTATCAAGTAGATTTGAACTCACATTCTGAATGATGGGACAACATAGTCCATCCTGAAGTCATATGACTAAAGACAATTGACTTGCTAAATTTGAAGCTCCTTTTCCAGCTGCCCCACAGTCCACATCTTCCTGCATCTGCTGAGTGACAGAAAGCCAAGCTTGATTCCTCTCAGCAACATAACCCACTCTTCCCTCGTCTTGTTGAATTAAGAGAAAGCTAATCCTAATTGATGCTAATGGAAGTCAATGACAACCATGAGGAACAAGCACAAATGTGCTTGAGCAATTAACCTGATATTTACTGGCTCTGACTCTCAGGAGGAGCAAGTTTATATTTGTCTCCTCTCTCCGTCGCCTCTGACATGATGTGCAACTCTCAGTCACAGGCAGAAAATATAAAGTAGATTGTTACTGAGGGATTGCAACCAGGGTGCTAAAAGCAAATCATGGAGAAAGGTTATATAAGAATGAACAATTAGTCTAGCTCATTAAGTGAATTCAGACAAATGAAGCCAAGAGAGTTGAAAAAATAAAATATTCATGTGTGACCTTTGCTTTAGAAAAAAATGGAATATCTAACTATAATG
>NW_013952426.1:820348-830278 GCF_001266775.1 Austrofundulus limnaeus | reverse complement strand
AATGCAACGGTCCAAAATCACAATGAAGCAACTGCAATTAGTGCTTGTTATAACTGTTTTTTTTTTCTTTTAAACTGTTTTTATTGCGCTGACACTTGTTTTATAATAATTAGCCAAATATGAACCAAAAAAAGCCTGTATTGTGAGAAGCATGAATTCCTGCAAGTTGGCCCAATGTTTGGGAGCCATGCCGGATGGAAGCATGGGTTGAATTCAAAGTGTGTTTTTGCTCGACATGTCTATCCCTACYCCATAATAAGAGCTTGCTTGAAGCTTAATTTAAAGAACATTTACGCAGATACACTGATCGTGACAAATTCATGCTCTACTCCATCACAAAATAAAACCAAATATATAAAATATTGTGTTCTGCATATTGTTGAGACCTTGTGGGTCCAATTAAGAGAATTTGAGCTATTATGCTATCAGAAAGGGTGTCCATAAACTGATGTACACATCTGGCTACTTTCTATCAACCTCTCTTCAGAACAGTCTCTCTCAAGGGGCTTTTTTTCATCCAGACCAGCATTTGAACGATTTCCTTTCCTACACTGCTGACATGACTGACTTGTTGGATTGCACACACACGCAAGCAGGTGCACAGGCTTTCCTTGTAAAGTGCCCTGATTGTATATTTAGGGTGAGATATAAGCTGTTGACAGTTTTATCTAATTGATATTATACTCCTAAATCGTACCTTGTTATCCACAAAAACGTTATGGCTCTTCACTCAAGTGGGATCTTGATTATCCTCTGATTTATGAGGACCCAGTGTGCCCATTCAGGGAACATCTTTTTTTTTTTTTTCACAGCTGAAATTTGTGCAACCTTGGTTTTCACGTTTGACACAAAACGATTGCAGAGTCTGTGCCTCACTGGTGGTGAGAAACAATGACACATTTATAGCACAATGTCAACAGCAGCAGCAGTGCTCCAATTAAATATTAATCCAGCCAGAGTGAAAGAAATAAAATGAGAATAAAWAAAAAACTTGCAAACTTCTTTAATCTCACTTGTGAACATCTGTGATAAGAAAGATGTGGGTGTGAACAATGCTGACATGGGTGCAACAAACTCAGCTAGCTCCAAACTGTGTTATGGTAAAATGGAAAATACCAACATAAATTAAAAAAAAAACTTCAAATAAGAACACTGCAAAATGAAGCCATATTAAAGTCAAACTAGAAATTAGGTGATCAAAAGAAACCATTATAAATTTGTCAAATATTCCAAATAGTCCTAGTGCTGAGGTTATGCAAAATATTGTTTTTTTTCTAATTTGTCAGAAGCCTTTAAACGCAGGCACAAATAAATTGAATGTCGTAAGGCCACTTCTTTTAATGTAGTCGTTAAAAACCATGTCATAAAATAGAAAAGCAGTGACATGTTCAATTGCATTTAGTCAGCAATGACAAGATCACGGGTCTACAATTAACCCCTTTTGTTTTGCTGGACAAGGTTTTGAAGGAACAAAAAAGTGAATAAAAATGTTTCACAGAGGCATTACACACCTCTCTTCAGCTCTACAGTCTTTGTAGTTTCAGGCCAATGGTCCTTAGCTGGCACATCCCAATGTGCTTCATCCATAAAGGTTTGAATAAAAGTGCAGTTTAGGAGACTTGTGTTACAATCTCATCTATATTCAGGTTTTACCTTATAAGTATACAAAGGAACAGCAGTCGAAATACAGTTTGGCAATTTAGGCAAACTTCATAATATGAACTACTCATGGACTCAACTGAAACAATTCAGGCCACGCAATGTAAGCTGAAATTTAGTAATGGKGCACAAGTAACCTAATGTTCTCCTTTTTTGTGAGCTATAGCTTTGCTTTGAAAATGTCCAGGTTATTGTTTTTATATTTTATTTGCTAATTAGTAGTCTCACAACCTCCAAAACAACACAGCACTTGTATAGGTGTTTTACAGTTCAAGCTTGTCGAGCCTTGGCCATGGTCTTTATTTTAGGTTTTGTTAAATAAAAAAAAAATGCTCAACTCTGTTCTAAAAACAGCAACTAGAAGCAGCTGCAAGCAATTAGCAGATGCAGACAAAAACACAGGAGCCAGGTAATATTTGCCAAACACTTTACACAGCTTCAGAAAAACCTTTGAAAAATATTCCACCGAGTAAACATTTGGGCTTCCAGGTAATTACACTGGGTCTGAAGTTATTTACTGAGTGATAAAGTTATTCTACAAAGAATTTCACAGCATTAAACAACACAGTTCAAAATCCAGTTTTTGTCAAGCCTACAAAAAAAAAATCATTAAGTGATTTTTATTACCTGCATGATTGAATATTGTTTTTAAAAATCAGTGAGTTGCATCAACAATCCTTGATTCCAAAATTGTTTTCTCTTTATCCATACATATGGCCATAAAAATTGTGCATTAGCACTGTTTGAAAAATAAAATCTCAGTAGCTCTTACTGTTTTCTGTATCAATATGTCTCACTTCCATTCCACTTAAGCCCCAAACATAAATAATAGTCAAGGTCACTCTTTGTCCACTTTATCTTTTTGAGCTTAGAGTAGTGTTTACTTTTATAAACACTCATGTCGGAGACTTCAGCATTTTTAAGAAGCATGCTAATGTTCAACATCAACTCTTGTGCAGCACCAAAGGTACCTTTTCAGAGCTAGAGGGATACATTCTCATATGATTACCAAGCTTCTGCAGAACTGTATTCACTGAATTAGGTGTGTTAGAGCAGGGAAACAAGAAAAGCATGCAGGATAGTGAACCTCAAGGATCAGGATTTCACAATGCCTGCTCTTAACTGTAAACCATAGACTTTCACTGTTGGTCAGTACTAAAATTGTCAAAAAATCACATCATACTGAGAGGTTTTAGCTTGGGGTCGCCATCAAGTTATGATGGCCATTTTAAAATCTAGTTATGGCTCAATTTTCCCCTCTAATGCAGCCATCAGTTTCCTGTACTGAAAACCTAAATACAGCTGAAGTCACAAAGAAAAGATTTATTCTTATGCTGCATTCTCCATGGTAATGTAACCCTGATGTAGCTTCACAATTACCTCCTATGTTGCTCATTAGAGCTTTGTTGTTTTTGATGTCTGTCTGTGAACTTAAATATGTTTTTTTTTTATATAATGAGGTGCGAAGGTGCAACTTTTATATGGCATGTGAATAATTTTTTTCTGTAAATTTTAATAACTGCACATGAAAACCTGCCAATACCATTTGGACATTGCCAATTAATTGGTAGAACTTATTCTGTTTTATAACAAGAACTTTAGGAAGAATTGCATCTTGTAATTGACCATATGGAACTTCACTTTTTAAAATCCTAGTGATAAAGATACCGATAACCTTTAAAATCTTTTTTCATTGTGTTTGCCTTATTTACAACTGCCAAAGATCAGACAGAGTATAAGAAATTTGACTATTTCAATTTACAGTAACTGCTGTTAAAAACACATCTAATCCAAGACCCTAGAGCTAGTCTATGATCCCAGGATTTGGCACAGTCAGGAACCCTCCCTTGCTGGTTGCATGGCATGCATTGCACTTGACCTTGATGGTCCTCCCCGCAGGTGGTGGGTCCATGTGGAGGTGACATCCCGTTGTCTTTTTGGGCTTGGCCCAGCCAAGCACCTGGAGCCAAGGCTTGACGRCAAGCTCCCACTCCCCCCAACATGGGTTATTGATTCTGCACAGGGGCAATGGAAATGAGCTTCCTTCGTAGTGTGGCCAGGCTCCGCATTAGAGACAGGGTGATGAGTTCCATCATATGGGGGGAGCTTGGAGTATGGAGCCGCTGCCTCACCACATTGAAAGGAGTCAGCTGAGGTTGTTCGGGCATCTGATTAGGATTTCTCTTGGTCGCCTCCCTTTAGAGGTGTTCACAAGACATATTGTGATCATATCTCACAATACATGAAACTTTTAGATCTGATGTAATTATTAAAGATTTGAGTACATATCTAGAACCCGCTTTCTGTTTGCCTTCATTTGGGCCTTTTTTGGATATTGTTTCATGCTAAAATTAAAGGCTAACATTAAGTTCTTCTTTCTCCTGATGATGTTAATTATTCACTTAAACAAAATATGTTATTCCTGACATTTTAATTAAGCACTGTAAAGAGAGCAAACTATTTTATATCTACTAAAGTTGTGTATCTCCARTTATTTAGAGAAACACATTAACTGTATATGTAATGACTGAGTTTTTGGCAGAGAAACATAACAACACCACAGCAATCAGTCTTTTTTTATTATGTGTTTTGGTGATCTCTAATAAGCTATGCCCAGAGCAAGTTGGAATTTTATGCTCGGAAAATGGCATCACAGTAAACTAAGCTATTTTGAAGGCCAAAGCCCAACACACATTCAAAATGATGATTACCGTGCCACACGGTTGCTTTCTGCTGTGTGTGAAGTTGAACTTGTGCCACATACATTTAAATCATGTCTGCTTGTCATCAAATTGCACATATAAATTCTCTTTTGTGTGCAGCCTGGCCACTGTTCAAAGCTAATCAACATATAGACAGCCACTGCAGCACAGCCTTGACTTTTTTTCTCTCTTTTCTTTTTTTACAAGCCACATTATGGTACTTAATGATTTTATGTTTAGCTGGTATATAAYGCGTTTTTGCAATACCAACAAGAAGAAAAAAATGGGAAAAATGATACTTTTAGAGAGAGAGCGTGATACTCTTTCGTGGATTTTTGTATGACGTTACAAGTTTTATACCCTGGTTTAAACCAGACACTATCCTTCACTTTGCTTCGTACAAGGGTCTGGACTTGATGCATAGAGAAGTGATTCCTGCAGGAGGCGTGGCCTCTGCTGAAGTTTAAAAGGATTGGATCAGTTGGCTGCGACGTATGTCGATGTGACGGAGGCTAAGCTAAGAAGCTAACCGGAAATCGCGTGTGCTGTAAACAACCCTACTGAGAGGAGAGAAGTACTGAGCCAAATGAGACAACTCTAAATGAGAGCTTGTCAGAGAATGCTTTGTCAGACAAATTTATTTTAATTTAGAAGCCTTATCAWCACRGACTGGCTTCATTCACTTCCTCCACTGCCGTATGCTAAAATAACTAGCAGACACTGAGCAGAAAATCGATGTCGTTCAAAACTCCTCCTTCTGTTTGCTGATTGGCCCAGGTAAAATAAACGACAAGCAGACAATGCGCAGAAAATTGATGTTCTGTTCTCTGATTGTCCCGGCTAAAAATCTGCCAGCGAAATCCTTGTCAATGGGAGAAGTCCCAGACGGAGCAGTGAAGGGAAACTAGAATTGAGCGGAGCTGTGTAGGCAAGGGCCAGGCTACAAGTTTTAATAAATTAAAATAAAACTGAAAGCAAAATTGCTACTAGTAAAAATTATGCCTGAATAAGAGTTTATAATCCTGTAGTTTCAACTTTTCCTTGAAAAATCTGATTTATTAGTCAAACAAACAAACAAACAAAATCCCTTTGTGCTGGTTCAGTGCATCTTGGCAAGCTTTAATCAAATGTCAATTTCAGAACACTTGGCCCTGTTGTTCCTTCAAATTTTGTTTCACAGCTGACTTCTAATTTTACTTGAGCCCTGTAGGATTACCTTCATCTACTTAATGGCTTCCTGATTGTGTGTCGAGTTCTTCTGTTAGCTTTATTAAAATTTCATTTCTGCAGTAATTAAGCAAAGCGTCGGTTCTTTTCTTGGGGGTAGGAGGGTGCCTGGGCTGCTGAATTGTACGCACATTAATTAAATGTGATGGTCTTGTAAATAAAGCAAGCTGTGGTTTAATTGCAATGTTGGCAAAATGTCCAGAAAGAATGCTGTGAGATTGTGTCATATTAATACACCTCCTTGGGGATTTAAAGAAGAGCTTTCTTATGACTGTTCACAATTTGATCAATAAAATTACTTCTGTCAATCTTGCCCATGCACAGTTCTGCAATTGTTAGAACTCACAGTGAGAAGGTCACAGGTTCGGCTTCCAGCCTTTCTGTGTGGRGTTTGCATGGTCTCCCTGAGCATGCATTGGTTCTCTCCGAGTAMTCTGGTTTCCTCCCTCTGACCAAAAACATTCATATTGGTAACTCTAAATTGTCTCTTACTGTGACTGAGTATGCGAGAGATGTGATAAATGGGTCTATAAAGGGATCTGGATCTTGACGAGCCATTTGTTTCATACAGCCATTTGATTTAGAATGAGTGACAGCATCTTGTAGGGATATATAATTATGTCATTTGGACAGTGCCTTGTCTTTTATCAAGAGGAACCACCCAAACCTTTCCCCCTGAGCTACTGTACTCCACCCCTCTTCCTGTTTCCCATGAAAAAGCAAATGAGCAGCAATTGTCCTTGTGGTTCAGGAGGAAAAAAAAATAAAGATTTACAAGTAGTAAAAAATAAAATATAACTTGGAGCGGCTCTTTACGGTCTACAATTTGGTTATTGTTCGTTGTAAGGAGTTGTTCAAAAAAATCTGGACTGTTCATGAATGTCACATCTCTAGAGTGAATGGTCATTTATCTGTATGTGGCACTGAGATGGACTTATGACCTGTCCAGGATGCACTTGTCTTTCACACAGTGCCTGCTGAAGATAGGCACCAGCTGTCTCACAACCTGGAAAAGAAAAAAGTGGGTTAAAGGAAAATAGATGGATGGATGGATGGATGGATGGATGGATGGATGGATGGATGGATGGATGGATGGATGGATGGATGGATGGATACTTGCCTTCTGTAATTGAAGTGATGATGTGAGATAAGATTTACTTTCTATGTACATCATCAACAAGACATGCATATTCAAGAAGAACCAAATTACCTTAACAACCGAACAACAGCAAGAGATATTTGTTTTAGTGTAGGCAGCTGAAGTGAAATAAAAGAAAAAAATGCAAATGAAAAAGCTTCTCCATCACAAAGGACACTTGCAAAACACAGATAATTTCTCAGCTTCAGTTGTAAAGACAGGTCATCTGTCTTCCTCCTGTGGGCCAGGATGATAACATCTGTTAGCACATATGGCACATGAGAAAGGAGTAGGTTTGTAAAGCTACCAGAAACAATGACAAGAATGGGGAACTGAGGACAAAAAATCATATGCTGATGAGAAGCAGGGCTATACATCTTGTGTGCTGACACCTTGTGTGTATGTATGTAAACTTACTGATGCCCTGCCCACCTCTGAACACACGAGCAGCGTCATCTCTAAAAGCTGCCTTTAGATATCAATGAATTAAAGATTCCTATCCTTCCCTTTTTTATGAGACCTTGACTTGAGGAACTGATGCATGGGAATATTGAAATTAAAGTCAGATTAGAACCAGAGGGCAGGTACTCAGGGACTCTAAAAGCAATCTATATGGAAACAGGAATGTTGTGTCTGTCTGGAAGTTGGTCCAATCAGGGTTGCTCGCTCTGGCCCCTTTGTAAGACTTCTGTTGACCGTCACAGGATTGGTTATGAGGTCCTGTTAGATAAATAGTAACGGCCTCCACCTGCCACCATGCGCTGGCACTCCCGAAGCCTAATGGCCATATGTTTTGAGACCAACAGATGCTCACTTAACCTTGTACCAATGAGCCACAGATTCACAGCAAAGTCCATCACAGCCAAATGCCTCATGTTTAGGGAGACGCCTTTAACACCTCGCTGTGATTTGAGCATTTTATAGAAGGTAAAAAATAGGAAACATTTGGTAAATTAACCTAGCTAATTTAATAGATAGCATTTCCTACACCAAATCCATAACCATGTTTCATCCAAGACAACACAGGAAGTATGTTCACAAATACAAATACACATACAGACAGGCTGAACTTTTCATCAAACATGGTTTAATATGTCTGGGAAATTACTGTCTGAAAAAATTTATGATCCATTTTCGATGTTTTATAAGACATTCAAGTAGGTAATAAAATGAACAAAAAGGAACTGGGCTTAAGTTAGATTCATTAAGATTTTAAGCTTCTACATTAATTTTCACTGATGATTTCAGAATTAGAAGTTGTAAATCAAGCTCTGCCAGGTTGAATAATTATTCAGAATTCAAGTTTATGCATGTGAAGGAAATAGGTTCTGCATGACTGTATAGGATTTGTATGTTACAAAATAAAGTGAGGTTACATAAGGAATAAACACAACCCTTCTAAACCAATATGAAGTAACATGGAAACTATACAACATGCATTTTCTATTCACCCATTACCTAATCCTTGTTTCAGAGTCACAGGGGCAGCAGGTTGAACAAGAAGGCCAAGACTTATTTTTCCCCAGCCACCTCTTCTTGCTCTTCTGGGAGGATTCCAAGGCATTCCCAGGCCAAACAGGAGACTTTTTGAACAGCACCCCTCGGCTGGGTTCTGTGTTTTTACATTAGACCTTATGCCCCAGGTCCACCCCAATTTCTGGAACCTCGAAAGCTGTAGTTCCAATCAGCACCGGTTGTTCATCCTGATTTGACATCAGCTACTGTTGCTTATAGATTGGTTCACTGGCCAGCGTATCATTGGTGTTCACTGGACTCTCTACCCTAGTCAGACATGCCTGAAGCACCTCCCTAGGTAGCCGGTTAGGAGGCATACTTACCAGATGCTCGAACCACCTCAACTGGCTCCTCTCGATGTGGAGGAGCAGCGGCTCTACTCCAAGTTTCTCCCAGATAAGCAAACTTACACTGTCTACCCTGCAGAAAAAACTCATTTCAACCGCTTGCATCTGTAATCTTGTTCTTTCAGTCACTGCCCAATGTTCATGGCTATAGGTGAGGGTAAGAACATAGACCAAGTGGTAAACAGAGATTTTGTCTTATAGCTCAGCTATTTCTTTACCACAAGCGGCGGTCCAGCAACTCACCACCGTTCCAGAGCAGGACTCAAAGCAGATCTGTCTTCTGCATGTTGCTTTGTCAGTTTATTATGTCCATATTGACGCTGTTGTTAAATGTATGTGGCACAGCTGTGACTGCAGTTGAAGAAACACCTGTCTGTGGTGCAGCAGAATATTATTCTGCATTTATGTGTATTACTGGTGGATTTTGTAGTTGTGGTATCGTGTCAAGTTGTATGGATTGTCTGTAAATTATACAGATTTCCCCCATTTTGCATGGACACAAAGGTACAAGGCAATCTTATCGATTTTTTCAAAAAGTTTGCTTCAAATTTATTGAGTCTCAGAGCTGGCAGCCTGTCCTCGTCCTGCCTTCCATGCTCTTTCTGCTGCTGCCGACTCTGTTATGCTACGTTCACACCGAACGCGTTTTGAGTTTTCAGGAGCGGCCGATTTACATGCAAAGTCTATGGAGGACGCGCCTCTAGGGGTCGTGCGTCGCGTCACGTACGTTTTGGGAGGCGTGCAAGGAAGGCGGAAGGGGTGCAGAGTGTTTTCCGCACATGCAGTAACCGAGCCGCCGCCAGAGTTCAAATAACTGAACTTTTCGCTGCTCGACGCATCTCCCACTGAAAACCGAAACAGACGGACTGGAGATCTTTACCTGAAATCGACCATGTGCAGTTGGATTTTCTGGCAGGATAGATCAGCACTGATGTGGATCAGCTGCTCAGGACCAAAAAAAAAAAATTCCGTCAGCTGGCAGCTTCTGGAGTGACGAAACTAACCGAACAAATCGCCTCTAAATCATCTGGTGAGTTAATTATCTGTTGTGCGCAACGTTCGCTTGCTTTAGTAAATAAATCAAAGCCATTTTCTTTCATTTTATCTTTATTTCACCCGCCGAGGACACGCTCCTCTCACACCTCGCTGCTGTCGCTTGTTCTGGTCTGAACACTAGTGCGTTCTTCGGTCTGAAAATAACGCGTCCAACGAGAGACGTTTTGCTCTTTTTGGCCACTCAAAACGCGTTCGGAATGAACATAGCATTAACTCTGCATCTTTGCGGCCAGCAGTCACACACACACACACACACACACACACACACACACACACACACACACAC
>NW_013952426.1:818108-820338 GCF_001266775.1 Austrofundulus limnaeus | reverse complement strand
ACACACACACACACACACACACACATACACACACACACGCACACACACACACACACACACCCACACCCACACACACACACACACACACACACACACACACACACACACATCTCCACGGCTGGTCCACACTCCCCACCCCCACCCCACCCATCTCATTGAAGGCCTAAGTGTAAAATGCAAGGCTCGCCACTGGTGCCTCATGTGCCAGAGAATGTTCAAACTCTTTCTTTTTTTTCACACACAAATGGCAGCAAACACTGATTGATTGACTTATTTGTTTGTTTTTATGTGACAACTTATCTTTTTAAAAGTTGATGCTTGATTCTCTAAAGGAATGCAAATACCCTGCTGTCTTTCATGCTGTTTCATGAGTTTTAAAAGAAGATCATTTTAAGTTGAACAACGACAGAGTTTTAGCTGTTTTGGTCAGCTGTTGAAACTAACATTATGCACGGTCGCATTGTATTGTGAAATGTCACACTCAGGGTATGTGTTGTGAATGACTCTCATCCACATCAAATTTTGCTCAGTATTGGCAAAGCAGACTCAATCTGTTTGTGTTGGATTATGTTGATTAGTTGTGGAAGCTATATTTTATTGTGTTGGCTCTAGGTAATCAAAATTTTGATTTTATGGAGTGGTTCATGAGTTAGTTTGATAACATGAGAGACACATAACACTTGTACACACAGATACACATATAAATAATCAAATACATTTATCTGCCTCCTATTTATTGTGTCAGGTAATAAAATGTGTGGTTTTATGACTTCAGACATGCAGCTAAAGGACAATTAGGGGTTCCTGTATACTAATACACTCTACCCAACAGTTTAGAAAAATCTTGTGAAATTAAACTTATTTTTAATCCAAGACTGGATTTGCTATCATGTAATGTGAAAAGGTTTTTCCCTAATGAGAAACCACAGTTATAGCAGTAAAGGATATCTACCATGGTTTGTTTAAAGAATGCTTGTGGTTCTATCCCTGTGGGAGTCTTTTGGGGTTGTGTGGTTTGAGATATTGCTACAATGCTACAAGTCAGTTTATCAGGCCATAATCAGAGTGAGAGCTATGCTCTTATCCTTGGCTAAATTGTAATGTATTCCCAGGTGGTGTTGGCCCACACTGTGGTTGTCTCTTGTCGCCAAATTTGTTTGGGATTTCCATGGACAGGATTATGGCCGTGACCGTGAGCTAAAGCGTGCACTGGTGTGTTTTACAGCTTACTGTGCAGCAGCTGGGATTAGAGTCAGCACCTTCAACCTTGAAGCTGCAGTGCCCGCACATAAAACAGCAGGTTGTTACGTTCCGGTTCTGACTGAGTCGCTGCCTACAGGTAAGGACTTTGAGCATGTTGTGGTCATAGGCATGAGTGAAGAGAAACAGAAAACAGCTGTGTATTTGTGATAAGAACAAAGCACTGTGCTGAGGTGAAAATTGGTGATTTTTTTTCTTTTTTTATTTATTATTATAATAATTATTATTTAGGTCATTTACGTACATTTAGGTCCATACATGATTGCAGAGTGAAAATGACAGGCATTTGATTACATGTTCGGTGATAAACAATTTTCAGTCTTTAATTAGAGTTGACATCTGCCTGCTGTTCAATGTGTTCAAAAAAATAAATTATTTAATTTTGCGCAAACACAGATTGAATGTTGTTTCTCAATTGCTAGTCATTTAGAGTGAAACTGACTTCAGCATTATTAAAGTGTTGTCTTTCACATCAATAAATTTAATAAACTTATGAATAATTTCATTACATAAATGTACCTAGTTATAGGCTTCATAAAATGAAACAATGCAACAATCAGCTCTGCTGATGGGTCTTTTCAATGGCAACCAATCGAATTAATTAAAAGGAATATCCACCAGTAACAAATGCTGCCCTATCATCAGACCACTGAGAACAGAAGTAAAGATGCAATCAGATGATCTTCTTTTACTCCAGCTAACAGAACTAAAATCATATCAGTGTCATTATTATATATTATTAGAACAATCACTTAAGCTATTTTCAAATGTTGTACTTTCCATCTCACTATCTTTACAAAACATTGGGCCTCATGCAAGAACATGTTCGTATTTTTATCCTAAATTTCTCTTACTTTTGTTCGTACAAAGGGTTCGTACGAACATGTCACGTCAGATTCAACAAACACTTCTATCTTCAGGAAACGTGCGTAAATGAGCTGCGTAAAGTAAATTTCCACCTGTTCTATCC
>NW_013952426.1:810667-816932 GCF_001266775.1 Austrofundulus limnaeus | reverse complement strand
CTTCTTCAGTCTGAGAGTTTCAGACAAAATTCAGGCTTTTGTGATGTGACTGATACTCACATCACATGGCTATCGTTGACACCTAATTAACACTTATTGTTACCAGGGGGTGGCGTGATACTGGCAATAGCCGCGCTGTAGGATCACCTAAGGACCTAGGACCACCTAAGATTCAATCTCCGTTGCAGACAAAGTGGCATTTTCCCCAAGAGCCTTCAACTTAAATCCTCCGTTGGTGGACACCGAGCAAGCAAGAGCCTCCAGAAGGCACAGACCCAGCTCCTGAACAAAAGAGTAAGACAAACTAACTTCACCATTGAAGCCATTGAAGCCAAAGAACAAGACCGTCCTTCATTAAACAGAGGTGGGGGCCTCCGTTTTCAGCTGTCCTCCTCCTACAGCGCGGCTATTGCCAGTATCACTCCACCCCCTGGTAACAATAAGTGTTAATTAGGTGTCAATGATAGCCATGTGATGTGAGTATCAGTCACATCACAAAAGCCTGAATTTTGCCTGAAACTCTCAGACTGAAGTCTCTTGGAGGAGAGATGAAACGTTTCATTAGAGAAGAACCTGTCCAGAAGACCTATACAAWTTYTTTTCTTTTTGATTTACATTTGTTATTAGAACCAGCTGACACCGCAGCTAATAGAAAGTGCTAAATGAGCCTAAAAAACTACACATTTTGTTAGTTTTAAAAAAAAGGTCTCCTGTTTAGCTGTTTAGGATTATTGTAAGCCTGCATGTGGTTCTTTTAATAGATAGCCCAATAGTTTTAAAAAAAAGTTGGATTTGTGTGCACAGTTTGAAACTGTGGCTTTGGTGTATCCTTAAAAAAATCAAAACATGCAAAACACTTTTTTTTTTCTTGTTAGAATATGTGCTGCTTGTGTAGTTATTTTATTTCAGCAATAATAAACCATAATTTTCACCCACAAGGTTGTATACCAAACTGAAATAAATAAAAAAAATGACAATCTGGTAATGACTCACAGCTTCTACCACAAAAAGCTGTAGCTAAATATTTGTAAAACTGACAGTCTTTTAACCCTTTTTGATTTTGCTTAAGTAAGATAACACTAGCAATTAATTAACATAATTGTAAACCTTTTCCCCAAAATTAGGCCTAAATTTTGAAAGGTGTTTCAGAATTCTTGTATGTTTCAATTACAGTAACTCAAAGTAAGAAATAACTGAACAAGTTTAGCTGCATTTAATGGATTTGTTTTAGAGTCTTAAAGTTTTCAGTGTTCTTATATACAGAAGGTTCATTTTGAAAAATAATGTGCAGAAATGTATAGTCAAAAATGGAAATGCAAGTAAATTCAAATTTATGGCAGCTTCAGTATGTTTAATTTCAAGTGCAAATACTGTATATGTATATGTATGGTGTGAAAACTTTATATGGCTGCAGCTCWTTTGTACAGAATAATCTGTTACTTTTACATGTTGGAGCTGGAGCTGAAAGCCATTAAAAAGCTTGTTTAGATGTGTGAAGGTGACATGCAGGCTGCATTAGGTCTGCTGCAATAAATTCAAAGCTGCTGAAGTGTACATAGTGAAACTCAAACAACACCTATACTTCAGAAGACCATCTAAAAGTGATGTATAATATTTGAAAGAAAGTTTCCACCCAATATACTCCATTAGTCTTATCTAGAGAAATAGGTTTTGATTTACTTAGATTTGATTGTACTCCTTCAAATTCAAACTCTAGCAGATTTAAATGTGTGATGAATAACACTGACTTTATAGTTTACATATAATTGATCAATGCTATGAACACTACTTATTTAAATAAGTTAATAAAAAGAATAATTAACAATTTATAGTTATTTAAATGCTACATAGATAAATATCTTCCTGATGCACTTGATTTCTTTGAATTCTTCATTCCAAAAGTAAAGATGCACACTCTACCCTAAGTCAGCCTAAAAATGTCCATAAAGGGGAAAAATACATAAATAAAACTGGAGGTGCTCAAGAAGTGAAACTAAATTTCTAAGGAGATACCTTACTACAAACAAATCTACTTTACTAGAGTTCTGAAGCCATCCAAGTTCCTGACGGCTGAAAAAAAGTACCATACTTCTAACTTCAACAAAACAAGCTCCCAATGCCCACAGCAATTCCTTACTCCTTGGCATTTTGATGCTTGACTAATACATAATGAATAAACATGATGCTTCTAATGTGTGCTTAAGGATATACAGTCATTGTTTCAGCACAGTACTGTGGTGTAAAATGGTATCTGTGGTGCAATTAACCAGCTTGGATGTTGGTATATTGCTTCAGTCAAATAGCTGGTCTCAACGTACACATTTCAACACAAGACATCTGCCTAATGCTCTACTACTGAGTTTTTGTTCGTTGACACCATGGCAGTAAATAAGAAATGCTTTAGCCTTTCAACACTGAGAATGACAGCATCGCAAACATAATTACATTAGCACACACCAAAAAATAAAATAAAAAAACAACCAGCTTGATCAGCAACAGTGCTCTGACTTTTTGAGAGCTAAAGCCAATAATCAAATGTATTGAATGCTCATCTCTCACTCTTTTTGTCCACTAGTGTCCTCCCATCACAAATCTTCCCTGTTTTTTGTTTACCAGCTTACTATCTTATCTGCCTCATTTCTTTCAAGTTTATTTAGTTGTCATCTGTTTCCTCCTTTTCTTTCACTACCTTGCAGCACAACTCAATTTACTACTGCCCTAACCTGACAACTCTCAGAGGGTTTCATCATCAGCCTAATGCCTTGTCCGAGAATCTCTGAGTATACATACTGTACGTACAGTACAAACCATACCAAACCATATTCACAGAAACCAGTGATCTTATAATATTTTTGAAAGTAGCAATTCAATTGAAAGGCATGTGTTAGTGTGGATTTTCAGCTTCAGGCATGCAACTTGTGTAAGAAAGACCCTAGTAAAACTAGCTATGTTTACATGGACATAAGGCGCTCAGAAGACACAGAGCATTTGTTTATGTCCATCACAGAAGTAGAAATTCTTCTGTGTGTGTGTGTGTGTGTGTGTGTGTGTGTGTGTGTGTGTGTGTGTAAATTTAAAACTCAGCACATATTAGTACTTCTATTCTGAATAAAAGCCTGGTGCATGTTAATGCTCGTCATGATCACATGATTTCATTCTGTGCCCAAATAGATGGTACATTTGGATTATTTCAAATTTTGTATATAAAATTTTGTGCATGTAAACATATCTAATCAGAAGGTGGTGAAGGAAGGGAAAAAAGAATGATGTGCATAAGTTCAGCTTGCGGAGCAACTTTCCTAACAAGCAGACTGTTCTGATAGATATACTTTACGTTTACACAATCACTTATAGAACACTGCTGAATTCAGTTGAATAAAAATATTAGAAAGATAACTGCAGAGCTGATGGTTGTGATTTTTTTTTCTTTCCTTTTTTTTCTTTTTGAGGCAGCAGAAGTAACCAGCTCTGGGACGAGATTAAAGAACTAGCACTAACACTTTACCTGAGAGCCAAAGAGAAAACATGAAGTCATGCAATCATTTCTCAGAAGCAGAGATGTCTTGGAGGATGAAAAGAACCTGACCGCTTGAACTTGTTTCCTGCCTTTATAAAGTTCCTTGTGATGAAGTCTGCTGTGAATTGGTTTTATTAAAAAAATAAATAAAACACATACACATTGATGTATGTGGAGAAAAAAAAAGGTATGTACAGCTAACTTTGATACAGATCTGTTTTATGATGAGCATTCCAAAAGGAAAAACTGACTTTCCTCAGAGTAGGATGATTATACAGCCATTCAGCGAAGAAAAAATCAGCGAACAAAATGTTTTCAAAAGTATCCCAAACCACTGCAAACTCTGTGCTCCAGGGTAGTCTTGTTAAACCTAAGACCATTTTTATCCCCATCATTCTGTGCCATTGTCCATTTTATAACAAAGTCTCTATTTTTACCACCCATATGGTTTATAGGTGATAATCTCCCCCAAGGAAGCAAACCTTGACAAATTGAAAATTCATGACCATGTACATATTTCACCAGCTCAGTACTTATTGCACGTGTGCAACATTCACCGCCATCAGCAGCAGCTCCCGTGCCAGACTCTGGCCCATCTTGACATGGAGTAAAAATAAATTTCCCATTAATGGATTGGACTTAAATTTCCAGATGCTATATTCGCCTTTGACACAATCGGCCAGGTGATTTTTATGAGATGTCTCACTAAAATGTTGTGGTGACAGCTCAGTAATAAAATGGGAAAAAAATAGGAGGGGAAGAAATATGAGACTTTCCATTTTTGCACATATCTTTTGTTCCTTGCAGTAGCTTCTGTGTGGCGAGAGAAACTGTGAGGAACAACCACCCCATGATACAGAAATGTCTGACATTTAATGAAGTGTTATTATAGATGGAAGACTACTGGGACAACATAAATAGTCAACTCTTGCACCTTTCCATACTTAAACAGCACCCTCCAACATTTCAAAGGTTTTTCTCTTTTTACTGCTAACTTTTTCATCAAATGTACTCTTCAACTTAACAGGCTTAATTAGAAAATACATTTCTTGACTGCAAGCCAATTTAAAATGGCATGGCTAATTGAAAGACTTTAAAATGTTTTGACAAACAACTTGTTAAGAATTTGTACAATTTTTTTTTTTATCATTTGAACATTTTTTATCCTTGATAAACATTGTTTTATTCTCATCCTGATACATCAGGGAGACAGCTCTTATTCAGAAATGTCTCATGCACATCACTTTAGTTAAGTGCACCAGTGAGTTGTCGCCCATCAGAATCCCTGCYATTTAGTTGACAATTAGGCTGCAATTCCAATCAATGCTGCATGACAGGGATGACAAGGTGAGATGTACCCTTTCAGACATCTTGTGAAATGAGCTGGTTGTCATGGCAGAACTAAAGCAACTTTACCATAAAGTCAATGAGAACCTAATGAAGCAAAGAATATATTGGTTTAAGAAAAGAATTGTTCATTTATTTTAAATAAAAGTCTTTCAAAACAGTAACAGGACTGTTTTTTTAAGATTTGAGTCTGTTTGCTAAGACCCATTCACATTAGATGATCTTACTGCTTGTGTGATTTTTCTGTAATGGATTAGATCATGTGCAAAACTTCTGCAAAAAAGGCGCAAAATAAATTTATATTAAAGTACAACCATTTCAGATGAACCATGTTGCAAAAATTAGGAAAGCGTTTAAAATTGTTTGCCCAAAAAAAAAATATGCACAAAACAAAATCCAGAGAGATCCAGGGAGAGGTGCTCTTAATGCGGGGGCTGAGGACTGAGCTCTAGGGAGGAACTTTGGAGAAAAAAGATGGCGCTTTGTGTGTCCAAATGTTTTGGCAAATCCTAATGGCTACCACAGGAGATTTAAGGACTTCTCAAACATGCATGAATGAGTCAAAGCAACACTCTGGGGATGTGTTTGATGAGGGAATGACATTACATTATGAAACTTAAACAAATAATGCTCAAAAAGCCCCCCCACCCTGCTTTAACATTGTGGAGGCAGCATATTAGGGTCTGGGTGCAGAATAGCRAAGTATTTGGTATTTGTAGCAGTGCATCCTGGGGTCTGTGTGCATTAGCATTGTTTGTACAAAGGGAACTTCTATCAAGTGTTGTCAGGACATCCCAGTTAAACAGGCAGGACTCGGAGGATGCAAAAAAACAAGACTTTAACAAAACAAAAACTGCTGACGGGGCAGCAAATTACTCACTTGACGGGAATCCAGAACCATGCAAAAATCCAGAGGACAACCATACAGCTGGTGAGAGCACAATGAACGGACACTCAAGTGAGGACAGGACACATAATATAAAGATATATAGACAAGATACTAATTGGAAACACCTGGGGAGGAAACTTGAGGATCTGGTGTGCATGGGAGGAACTCAGAGGCAGGCATACACAGAAAATCAGGATAAAATAAAAACAGACCACTTTAGGGAGAACTGACCACACTGGCCTGAGCTATTGAGATTGTGATGCAATCATGGATTCAACCTAGCACAGATTGGACATTAGCTGTGGGAACATTCATTCTTTTTTTATCCATTTATTTCAGGCAGGGGTGGGGGGTGGTTACTATTGTCAGCAGCCATTGTGCAAGAGGTGGGACACATATACAGGTGCTGGTCATAAAATTAGAATATCATGAAAAAGTAGATTTATTTCAGTAATTCCATTTAAAAAGTGAAACTTGTATATTATATTCATACATTACATACAAACTCATAT
>NW_013952426.1:807336-809152 GCF_001266775.1 Austrofundulus limnaeus | reverse complement strand
ATATTATATTATATTATATTATATTATGCATTTAATTCTTAGAATATTTTAAAAGACAGTATATTTTATTGTAAATGTAAATTTATTAATTTTCGTGCATTTATTTTACACACTACAGCTTTTCTACAATTTACAGCCATTTATTTAAGATAGCAAAACTTTTATTGCATTTATGGCAAAACATTTCAGGCAAAACAGCTTTTTTACCATTTACTGTAACTAATTTTATACACTGCAGCTTTCTTAGTATTCACAATATTTCTCACACTTGGCCTTGGATTTCACTCTGCAGTGAATAGCTGTCAGACCATAAAGATGTTCAATCCTAAAATGACAATTAGTGAAAAAACAAATTTTACTAAAAGAGAAATCATAATTAGGTGGAAATGCTAAATTTTATATAAGAACTTTATTTTATAATGTAGCTGTATGACACTCCAAGAGTCAGGATGGACATTTTAAGGTGTAGTGGTCAAAAGAGGGCAGAAGTTAGCAAGAAGCACAGCAGTGTCATGATTGCCTTCACACTGAAGGACAGATCCATTTTACTCCAATCCAGTTATTTTAGATTGTGAAAGTTTAGTGGAGTTATAATTTAGTGTGAGCCTAAACAATGATAAAAACAATAAATAAATAAATCACTAAATCCAGAGGACTTTAAAGGAAATGCACCAATGAACAAATCAAGACCACAGAGGAAATGTGCATATGAAAAATGTTGCCACTCTTGACCTGGACTTTAGTGAACATACTTTCACTTTTAAATAACTGTGCTGAGTGACAGAAGAAAAAGTCTGTGTCCTATTTTCGGTACTGACTGATTGATCTTACGATCCCATGTTTCCCGTGGTTCAGACTGACATAACAGGGTCAGGACATGCCATAGGGAGCCAGTTGGAAGTTACAAATATCATTCACATAAAGTGCAGACAGAAGAGGAACTTAAAGTCAGATATCCTGTTGAGTGTGCTAAGATAAAAAGTTGTAGATTTTTTATTTTATTTTTTTTACTGACACCATGCTCCCCCATGTCACTTTAGCAGAAATATCAAAAATATATTTTTCATGCTGGAACTTGAGGATGATACTTTTTTTTTTTTTAATGCTATGGTGAAATTTATTTGTTTTGGTAAAAAAGAAAGAAGTCACGGCAAAGCAGAAAATATGAGCCCGAGTGAAGCAGAAAGACACAAAAGCAGGAGTTGGTTAATACACAATCTGAAAAATGCATAGAGCAAACTTACTGGCTGCAGGTTAGTGATAAAATGCAGAACAGCAAAATAAAATAAAATAAAATAAAAAGAACAAGTATTACCTACCAATAGCCACCATTTATTCTCTTACTCATACCTAAGGACAATTTAGAGTTACCAATTAGTCTAACATTCATGTTTTTGGTCTGTGGGAGGAAACCAAAGTACCCAGAGTAAACCCACACATGCATGGAGAGAATATGCAAACTCTATCCAGAAAGGTCCTCTGGCCAGGATTTGATCCAGCAACCTWCTTGCTGATTAGGTAACAGCTCTACCAACTGCACAAACATGAGGCCAAAAGTATAACAGTATTTTTTTAATCCCATAACAATATTGTTWAAGCTGTAAATGTTAAGTTAACCAGAAAACCTCCCAGTTATTTAATTAGCCCAATTAATCATCAGCATGTGTGTGTTAATTTGTAGGAAAGATTTAAAAAAACTAACGTTTTAAATAATTTAATAAGTTCCAAACATCCAAACATTGTTTTCTTCAAACATCCTATTAATTTTAGTTTGAGATGAATTATGTTAAATTATATGCAACACTGACAATATGAC
>NW_013952426.1:805576-806811 GCF_001266775.1 Austrofundulus limnaeus | reverse complement strand
GGCCTACCCCAGTTACCACTACTGTGCATGTGTGTCAAGGACAGAAAGGCAGATGTGGCAGTGGAAGGTGTCAAAGCAGTTTGGAGAGAAAAACAAACTAAAGAACAAAAAAAAAGAAAACGATTAATCAATTATTAAATTAGTCATAGATTATTTTAATAATCGATTAGTCATCGATTAATTGATTAATCTATTAATCGATTAATCGATTAATCGTGGCAGCCCTACCCAAAACCAATCCGTAGAGTTCAAACAAACCTAAAAGTGTCCACCCCTTTCAAGAAATGACTGCTGGAATGTCGTATTGCCTTTGAACCAATGTCCTTCTCATGTGTAACACCTTTCCCTGTTGTTGAGAAACTGACAGATCGAGGCCAAGCTGTGGTGACAGTGGCAAATTAAGATGTATTGCTTTTACCAGGATGATGAAATCAGGGCATCATTGGGGGAAACTGAGCCGCTTGTCCGGTGTTCAAGATCACACACAGGAACATGTGTAAGTGCTTTCTTTACCAGAGGCCGATCTGATAACCTTTGAAGAACTTTTAAAATTGATTTGCATTTTCAGGTGTATATGAAGATGTGCATGCACATAAAACAAGGCAGCTCAAGCTTTCCATTTACTTGTGTTAAGAAATCTGAAAGACAGTGTGTTCATGGAATGTCATAAATTACTACACTTGAATTTTAAAACAAGGATGGAAAATATTCCTAGTCGGGTCTAACTGTTTGTCCATCTCCCAACCCTGTGAGCCTGCATACATTTTACATTTTCTTTCTACTTCGACCTCTATTAGCCTGATAGTCTAATAAAACATGTACTGGCAACTACACTTGAAAGCTACAGTAAACAACCATTCCTTAAGAACCACTGACATGTAAAGGGAAAACATTGCTCATCTTGCTTCATTCAAACATGAAAAGAAATTAATTCTGCTTTAAGATTTAACAAACATCAAAGCATTTTTGCCAACCAATCCCCAACTATATAGCAAAAGCAGCCCTGCACAGCAGAGAACAGCAATGTCACACAGCAATGTTCACAGTCACTACTAAATATTCCACTGGAGAAATCTTGTACATACACGYATGTTCACAACTGCTCACAAACAGGTGTTTTGATCCTGGGGGGTTCTGACCAGTCATTGGGCCTCATGCAAGAACATGTTCGTATTCTTATCCTAAATTTCTCTTACTTTTGTTCGTACAAAGGGTTCGTACGAACATGTCACGTC
>NW_013952426.1:800023-803672 GCF_001266775.1 Austrofundulus limnaeus | reverse complement strand
TGTGTATTCTTGGTGTGTATTTAATATATTTCCAATCTCTATTTCAATCTTTCTACCAGTAATTACATTTTCTCTTTGTTTTCCCTGTTTTTCTATTTTGTCTTTACTTTAAAAAATCAGTGATGATGAAGAAATTAAGAAACTAATATTAAGTTTTTTTTTTCTATTGAAGTGGTTAAAAAAACTAAAGAACATCAATAGCCATGTAAAAAATCTTTTTAGGAACAATTTGTGTGTTCACCTGACCTTTAAAAGCTTTAATTAGATATTAATCTGATGGAGAACAAACTGCATCTGGAGGAACAAACGTTTCATTTTACAAAGACTCCATTCCATAATTGAAAAGCATACTCTGTTAATTTTAGGGTACCAGACACTCACAACACCCTCAGATTTTTTTATGCCCTGAATGGCCATCCAGCCATTCATCATCTTAACCTGTTTCTTCATTTTAGGGTCCAGGGGGTCATTAATGCCCATGTCCAGCAGTCACAGTGCGAGGGGCGGGGTACACCCTGGACAGGTCGCAAGTCCATCACAGGGCCAGATAGAGACAAACGAGACAACCACTCACGCTCTCACTCATGCCTAAGGACAATTTAGCCCTAATTTACACTACATGCGTTCCGGCTCCGCCCCGCTCCGGTCCGACCTCCGCTGCAAATACGCACCCATTATAATCAATGAGAGTGTTTACACTGGCTGCGCACGGCGGCGGTGAGTGGCGGTGAGTGGACGGCGATCCGGCAAAATTAAAACAGATCCTATTTTTGCCGGGCGCCAGAGTAAATGTTTAAAGATTACGTCACACCAATAGGAAGAGGAACGAGCACAACGTATTTTCAAAATAAGACACTATTAGGCGGGATAATTTGTCTTAATAATGTTGAAATCCCAGCTATATTAATAAATATATGGATATATTTCTACACAAATGCTGTCAGAATGTATCGTTCTGTTTGGGAAGCAGATGAAAACGTAGCATGAAGCATAAGTGTACACACGACACACATGGATTTTATTTTGAAATCAGAAGTTTCAGAAAGACAACAGTGATACAGTTTCAACATTTATATCAAAAGCTTTTATATCAATGTTTTCAGCTGTGTTTGGAGTTCATCTTTCACAGAAATAATTATTTTTTGTTGTGACTTCCACATTTATCATGAATTTATCACGCGATCTCCTTCCTGCACACGCTCCCGACATCGTCCCTCCTCTGTGTGTCGGACCGGACCGGAGCTGAGCGCAGCTGACGCTGTATAAATTGGGGCACAAACGAACAACTGCGAACTGCGCACCGCAGCGCAGCGGAGAGGAGACGCATGTAGTGTAAATCCAGGCTTAGAGTTACCAATTAGCTTATTCCCTGGCAGGATTCGATCCGGCAACCTGAGAGGCAACAGCTCTACCAACTGTGCTGCTCCTGAATGGATTTTTCTTAGATAGATAGAAATGACTATGGATTATAAGGCTGGTGATCCTAGTGTTTAACAATAGAATGATACAAATATTAATAACCCATTAGTGCAGCATTCAATTAAGCTCCAAAGGAACCACTGAACCTAAATTGGAAGTGGAACAGAAAGCCAAATGGAAGGATACATAAATTACCAAGCAGGTCACATWAAGCCCAGTGTATCATTGTGTCAGTTGCTCATTCTGTCTTCAAAAGCATCTACTTTACCTTTGTTTAGTTTTATGKCTTATTTTCAAAGCCTTTTTCTTTTTTTGCTGAAATTCAAACAGCAAAGTGTTCTACAGTACCCCTTAAATAGACATTTTTATTGGCAATCAAAATGCCTGACACCAACAGATGCTCTCTTTGTTTTCTTTGCCTCTTCACTTCTGAAAAAACAGTTGACTTGATTCTGGCATCACAGAGGAGGATGAGCAGAACAGGAAAGAAGGTGAAGAGCTATAACTGAGAATAAATTGTCCCTGAGCTGAACAGCATTTGATGATTCGGCGTTTGATACCTCAAYGTTCTTTTATGATCGTCGTTATTCAGATAGCAGCGGCTTGTGGGAAAAAAAGGTGTCACCTCAAACGTATACCACCCCCCCACCCCACCCCTTCCTTCCTGTTTTCTCCTGCTGTGGCAATAAAAATGCCACATTTCTTTAAAACTCCTGTCTAAGCACCCAATCGTGTCACCATGGCAACTATTCACTAGCAGTCATATGCCTTCTGATCGTTTTCTTTCTTCTTCTCTTACTCTGCGTTTATCTCATTGCGCTCCTCCAGTCTGGCTCTTCCTCGTACTCTCTCATCCACAGTGTTCAGTCCTTGTGTTGTGCAAACAAAAAAAAAAGTCCTTGATCTTTGGGCTGTCTTGAATTTAGACTTATCAGCCAAAACAGAGATAAAGAAAAGGCAGGAGAAAAGTTAGAGAATAGAGGAATCTACAGTGCTCAATAATTGCACCTATATGAMTAGTTGATACAACTTTTTAAAAAGACAGACTCACAAGAAGACACGTTAATGCACACCATTTACATTAGCAATTTTACATGTAMAGTGAAGCCCACAATTTTCACTGGGGTTATGCTCTTAGAATATCTCTTTAAGAAATGCAAAAATTAGATGCAATCCAGAAAAGGCCTACAACRTGTTTGAAGTGTCACCAAAATGTGGAAAGAACCAAAAAGAGCTAAACAGCAGTTACACACCACACATTGTGTAGGTGATTAACTTTGTTCTTCTACTGTCATCTAAGGTGACTTAAAACATGGACAAAGTTTGTGTCTGAAACAAATAAAAAGCAAAACCTACGGTACAGTTCCATGCTAGAGCACAGGTGGTTTGGAAAAAAGCACTGCATTCAGCACAAAATTTCAATTAATAGAAGAGTTGTGTGCKCACTAAGCTCAGCAAAGACTCTGACATCCTACATGTAGAGTAATTAAYTGACTCTGTAACATATTCATTATGACGGAACGATATGAGGGTGGTTTTAATTGCTCTGGGGGGTACAACGCTAGCTTATTGTTTCCCACCAGGGTCTCATCTCAAGCTGAAAATTCTTTTCAATAATTGAAGCCACAATTACTGGGTAGGGCTGTGGAGCTCCTCTACACAATTAATGATAATTCTGATGGCCATTCAACCAGTTCATCCTGCAACAAAAGAGGTGCCGTATGAAGTCTTTCTACTTGATAGCACACGATAAGATGAAAATGGAGATAAAAGCCCTCTCAACCTTCAAAAATGCTCTGTAGAATATGACACATTTACAAATTTATTATTTACTCTATTCAGAAACCTATCTTCATAYGCAATTCTGCTTGAAATGGTCAAATCTCACTCTGGCCTGGAGTAAGGTACACTAAAAGCAACTTTATTTCAAATCTCACCAAAGTGTCTCTCTTAGCTTTTTCTGAGATGGAAAAAAAGGACCACAGGCTTAGGCAGTGAAGGCAAGTGTGACAAATATGCCTGGTTTGGATTACAGCTGCTGTACCAGTGTTTTATATAAAAACCAGACTTGGAGTCAGCATTTGGTCAGTCAAGGCGAAACATAAAACTGAGRGGAAAAAAGCTATGTGAAAACAGAAACCCCTCTTTTTKTTCTTCTGCAAGTACTTTAACTTTAACWTGGAGCCAAAGAAAAACTGAATCATTTAAAACACACATTGGTTTTGAATAA
>NW_013952426.1:791629-799071 GCF_001266775.1 Austrofundulus limnaeus | reverse complement strand
TTTGTTTTGCTGTAATTTGAACTTGTGAAAGAACATCAAGGAGTTCTAGAGAGCAGATTTCAAATGAACTTTCTTGAGCTTTCCAGAACGTGAAAACAACAGGAAACCAATGCTTAAAATACCACTCTAGTTTCTACCAGAGGGCAACTTTATTACCTCACYTCCCACACAATTTATGACACAACACCAAAAGGGTAAATTTCTAATAACGCAGCCGGGCTTCTCTGACACTAACGAGTGGCTGCAGTCCCGCGGCCGTTATTTACTGTCAGTCACCGAATCTCTCCTTTTTCAAATTGCTTCTTAGACGCTTCACAGAGAGGCAATTTGGCGAGAAAAATGGGAGCCGCTGTGAAAAAAGTGGGAAAACGTGTGGAATTCAAATTGCACCCGGTGCCCCATGACCGGACACATTTAAAAGCAGCTGCACTTTTTAAATTATGTTACTTATGATGGGTTATGAAAACACAGAAGAATCCAAATGCTTTAATGCAGGATCATTTATTCCCTTTTTTTCCACAATGAATGTTTACCTGAAACTAGTGTATAAAGGGAATCTTTTAAAACTGTTTGGACCATTGTGTCTTTGAGGTCTCCAACAACTCAAATATTTACAAAGGCTTTAGCATAAAGTATCCTGTAGTAAGCGGATGGTGGACTATAGCTGCCTGCAGGATTTGCTATTGCTGAGAATTGTGCRGGATAAGCTGTAACTCTAGATTAAACTGATTGAAATGGTCAGAGACTTGGATTTAAAGTCATACTTGTCATTTTTACTTTATACAGCTGCCAGCATTCTTCTTTTACTGAAGCATAATTAATGTCCTTTGCATAGCAAATGTACCATTTGTGTTAACATTCATCAAACTAAACATCCAATGACCATTTTTTTCAACCACAATGGTTTTAATTTGTGGATGACATTAAAACAAAACAGTGAACTTCACAAATCATGGAAATGTAATKTGACAACTCCTTTTTGAAACAGAAATTAGGAAAATCAAAGTAAATAAATTAATGCAGCTAAATAACATAAGGGACAAGTAATAAAGGTATATATTTAACTTGATTCACAAATGTATGTTTACCTTTTGTTCTTCAACTAATGTTCTCATTTTGTTTTGGTTCATGATTAATTATGTTTAGTTTTTGTTTTTTGTTTTGTTTTGTTTTTTTCTCACAGAGGAGCTGCACAAAGCACATTGGTTCAGGTTTATTCTGTCTCCCAGTCCGTCATGAATATTAACAATGGATAAATTTGTGCCCCCTGCTTTTACTTAAATATAATAGGACTCAAAAAGTGTGTCTGTGTGGGAGGGAACAGCCCGTTTAGCTTTTAAACACTTGCCAGATGAAAAAAGCATCCTTGAAGGAATGCAGATTGTCTGCTGACTTACAAGTTGACGTTTTAATCAAAAATCTCCTGCAGTCAGTTTGTGCTTAAGGTATGTGTCGGGGATGACTCTCAGCTGCTTTCATACTAAATCTAGGCTCAAAACTTACTGAGTTACAGCTATKATGCTTAGTTGTGGCAGCCATATTGAACTGAGCTGACTCCAGTTGGTAATCAGTTGTAGAGAAGCATTCACTGATATTTTCATTCACTGTTTAAATCTAACACTATCCAGTTTTGCTTCATGTGCACTACAAGCCATCCTTAAAATGATCCTGGATTCTTTTTGTTTGTTTTTTTATTTTTTTTTTGGACTATTGCTGTTCTTTGTGTAACTTTTTGCCTATTGTTTTAGATTTTTTGTTATTGTTCATTACATGTGATATTTTTCTTTTGTGTTTTCTTTGTGATCAGTTTGTTTCCCGTGTTTCCTGTCATTTCCCCTTTCTCAGTTAGTTTCAGTTCCTCTATCTTGTCACATTATAGAGCACACGTCTCCACTCTCCTCATCAGTCCATTTAGTCTCTCAGTCATCACTTGCAGTTTTGCTTTGTGCTTTTGTACCCTGTCTGGTTCTCCGTTGTCTATTGAATCTCTTGTATGTTTTTGCTGACATGCCCGCCTTTTGTTTTATGAATATCAAAGTATATTTTTAGGTTGATTCAATGGTAGCAAAATATGTCACCTATAAATACAAGACGGTGCAAGCAAAGCTTTTTATATAGCACCCTCCACCACCCAACATCTCATCTCACACTGCTTCCAACTTACGCTTCTGAAGTGTGTTTACAAGCACTGTCCCAGATAGCCTACTGTCCATATATGTGTGAATGGCATAATCTCTCAGCCACCTTGTATGCAGGAGAGGAGACAATAGACTAAGCTTAGATAAAAATGTACCACATTAATCAGAATGAGGCCGTCAACAGCTAAACAATAGAATGAAGGAAAGCGAGGGAGAGAGATGAGAATCCTCAGAGCCACAACAGCAGCTAATAATATAATGGTCCTACTTCAACATTCAGCAATCACGTTATCAAACAGGTTTAAAATTAATTAGTGTTTTTTTTTTATATCATAACAGTCCCATTATGCTAACTCAAATTGTGTTTTATTTGTTTTATCTCCAAGAAAGACCTAAATGCAACCAATGTAGTTTCTCATTTATGATTCATTTGTAAAGCAGCAAAAGAAAATAGAAAGCCACAATTTAATTAAAAAATAAATAAATAAATTAGTAAAAAGCTGCAGCTGTGCCKCTGTTCATATTTGGGCAGCGGGAAAAATCCAGAGCTGTGTTGGACTCCCCAGAGTGAATTCTCATTCAGAGTTTTCTGTCCTGGGGCAGAATGCGATGCACGGAAATGTCAGACACAAATAAAGATTTGTTAATATGCAGCACYGGTCCAGAGAGATCCCTCCACCTCGTGATGAAATAACCTGTCTACATTAGGCCTTTAAATGAACAATTCTTACAATTCAGAACTAGTGGTCTCAGGTGAAAACACTCAGAGACACTGCAAACATTCAGGATGTTCTTAATTTAAATCTATTCCCCACATTCATATGTCTGCTAATTAAAACAGAAGTGGAAATACATCATTTAATTCACTCTGTAAACAGAATCAAATCACAGCGATAAAGAGTTTTTGAAGCTCTGCTGAGTGAAAAGGAAATAGATGAGCAATGTCTCATTTTTACAACACGCAATTTTTCTCCATGTTTAATGTTTTAAATGCAAAGACCACAACCATCAAGCTACATTTTAATCGGCTTTAGCTATATGTATCTAACTCAATAGAAGTTTGTTTTTTGTTCTTTTCATGCTCCTGACACCTCGCCTACAGACAGACWGCTCCCCATACCTATCCAAAAAGCACTGCTGCACTAACAATGCCTTTTACATCTGGACAGAAGAAATAGATCATTAGGAAAATATTTTTTAATAAAATAACTATAATAATGTTAACAAGCATCCACACATTTGAGAACAGACACAAATCTGAAGGCAAACAAAACCAATCCAGCTGTGGTTCAGTTTTCACATAGAAGAAGTTGGACTAAAGGTATCACAGCAATTGCACTACAATGCCTGAAAAGTGATCCATTTTTATCTTTTACTTCTTTCTGCTTCCTTTCATTTCATTTCTGATTTGTATTTTTCATTGGATATAAATTTATTCTTTTTGTTTAATAATGAAAGAATAAATACATAGAATAAAAATAAATAAATGATAAAAAAATATAAATGCTTGAAAGTACTTGATCATAGGGGCAATGAGAAAAAAAACTGATGCAATGGGGGGAAAATATCCATTTTTTTACAAATCTGTTCCATTCAAAACAAAACAGTTAGAAGTGAAGAGAAACACATCTAACATTTGAGGAAAAATAACGAAGTTATAGCTCTTTTAAAATAAATGTGATTCAACTGGTTTCAACAGTATTATATTTCAGTGAGAAAAAAGGAGACCCGCTGCTTAACAGGGATGTGATGGTTTATGTTGAGTCATTTTACACGTTACAGTGAAAAGCTGAACTTAGTCATCAAGGTTTTAATAAAAATGTTATTTTATTATTTACAGTTAGGTCAATAATCTATTTGGACAGAGASAACAGTTTTCTAATTTTGGTTCTGTACATTATTACAATGATTTTTGAGCAAAACATTTCAGTTGAAGTTGAAGTTCAGAAGCACTGGGACACCAGACACTACTTCCTCTTTTTTAATGCCAGGCCTTTGCTGCAGTTTGTTTTTAGTTGCTGTTTGTTTGTGGGCCTTTCTGTCTGAAGTTTAGTCTTTAACAAGTGAAATGCTGCTCAATAGGGTTGAGAACAGGTGACTGAGTTAGTCTATTTTTCTCAAGATGTACCAAACAGTAGATTTTGCCCCTCATAATATTGTAGCATTTTCTCAGATGTGTATTTGTTTTGTATTGTTTTGTTTTGTTTTTACAGCTTAAGGATACCTTGCTTCACTTGCATAGAAAGCTCCTTTGACTGCAAGTTTTCTTGCAACATCTTCCAAATGCCCTTTATCTGCCTAACTGAGAATGACATAATGAAGGAACTGCCAACACGTGCTCAAGAAATAGCCTTTGAGTCAAATGCCCAATTACTTTTGGTCCCTTTAAAAGCAGGGTGGGCACATGTTAAGGAGCTGAACTTCTAAATCATTCACCTAATTTTAATGTGGATACCCTCAAATGAAAGCTAAAAGTCTGGACTTTATGGTCATGTACATTATAAAACTATAACTTGAATAAGTTTCAGTGAACAGTTCAATTAAACAATAATAAAATGAATTTWAAAAAAAACTTTGTGTCTGTGTCCAAATAGATACGGGCCTATCTCTGCAGTTTGTTGATGATATGACACATGAAAAACCGATCAAGTAAGAAAAAAATTATTACATTTAATTTTGAGGTGCTTTTATATTTTCCTGTCACAAAAATAATTTGTTGCTTTAAGCTTTTTTTTTTTTTGTTACAAGTCTTAAATGATTAGATACAAAAGTGTTAGACCTCATGCTGCCTGGTTCAAAAAGTAAAAGTTGCTAAATTTAACCTCATTATGCTATGTTTATGAATATATTTTGTATTTTGACTGGTTGATTTGAAAGCTTTCTAAAGTGCCTTAAAGTATGTGCATTTTACCTAACTTTAATTACTTTATATATCTTTATATTTAGGTATAGTATAGGTTTTTAATAAATTTTGCCTGTTTCTCCGTATTTAGCACCTCACTAAAACCCATCAGGTAGGTTGGTTTTGTGCTGTAAAAGTGTCACCCGGATCATTTTACTGTTGCAATCACACTTCTAATTTAACAATGAATTTAGCTCAAGAGGTGAAAGACGATGGTAATGATTTGTTTCTCACAGGTCTCAGGTTTATAAAACTGAAATGTTGTTAACAAATTTGCAAAGAGCAGAGCATGTAAACCAATGAGGTCTTGTAAAGGAATGATACAGGAAAGCTAAACCTTTGTGTTTGCTTATTTTCAAGTTTACATGCCCAAAGTACTGCTGAAGTGACGAGCCAGTGTACTGTTTAATGTGCATGCTTTTAAGTTAACTGTGCTGATGGTTGAAAAAAGAATTTCGTTCTAACAATTACAATAAAACCAACAAAATAAGGTAGACAACGTGTCATGAATCACTGCAAACCACAGCACTYGAGGTAGCAACACATGAATACAAATGACAAGTTTTGATGTTTATAGATGCACCAGAATATCAAACTCACACACAAAACATCAAAAGGAAAAAGTTGAAAGTAAAAAAACAAAAACAGCTGTTCATAAACATGTGGCACTGTAAGCTTAAACAGAGTCCCTGAGCAGATACAGGTCCTGTGCTGCAGCAGCTGTTAGCTAACGTAAAGAGCTTCAGCACCATGGACAGCGACCACCGTTTACTCCAATGTAAACTTCTACAGCTCCACAAATAAACTCAGTCTTTCACTAACGAACTGGTTTTACTTTTCATAAACCTTTAAATCAAAAGGAGGGGGAGCTTGCATGGTGATATGAAGTGCTTGTGTAATTTAAAGAACATACAAGGTAAGGACTGCAGAGTAAAGTTGCAGTGACGTAAGAAAAGTTTGAAGCATGTCAGCTAGTAATGCTAACGAGTCTGTTAGCTACTCGAATAAAACGTGTTCAGGTTGAAAAGTAAACATTTCTGAAAATGCAGGGTATAGATAATACACATATATTCGTATGCTTACACATTAATTAGCACTGGGATGCTAGGAGGCCTATTGCTGCAGAAGAAAGTGCTACTTTCGGTTTCTTTTATCATATAATATTCAGCTAATTACCGACCACTGACACCTGGTTGCACTCAGAAACACGTTGGTTAGTGGCCCATTTTGGTTGCTCTATTATTCACTGAAAACAATTAGCCAGGCCTAAGCTAATACAGACAGATGTTTGTAGGGATAACATGACTGAATGGGATTTAATCCATCCCATTAGGCTAATAATGAGACGCGCCGCATTCCGGAAGCAACTCACCCAAGACGAAGAAGGGCAGCTCGGTGTTTTCCAGGTCGTCCACCACCACGACGTCTCCGGGGAAGTCGTTCCGGACCGAGAACAGCAGCTTGGGCTCGGAGGCCGACGGACTGTGCATGATGCTCAGGTCGTTCTCCCGCAGGAACGGCAGCGCGGACACGGTGACGCTCTTCGTCTTGCACTCGGTGTCCTGGCTCTGGTCCTCGTCGCCGTTCAGACCCCGGACGCCGGCGGTTCGGAGRGCCAGGAGGAGCCACGCGAGCCCCAACATCCGCTGCAGCAGCTCCGTGTTGATGCTCGCCATCTCTCCGTCGCTCCTTTCTCCTCTCCTCTGCTCGCCTCTCCTCACAAGCTGCTTGAGTCTCGCAGCTGAGCTGAGTGTGAGGAATCCACCGGCGGGCTCTGCCGGTGTGAGAAACAAACGCCTCCTTTTCTCCTCTATGATCAGTCACATGTTTTTTTTTTTTTTTTTTTTTTTTTGTAGATGTATATCGACTGTGCGGCTGTTTGGTTGTGTTTTAATGCCGTTGACCCCCTTTCACTGTAATTGATCGATAAACTGTCGTAATAGCTCTGTAATGACCGAGCATAGATTACTAACAGCAAAATCACCCAAAGTACCCTAAAGCCTCTATCAACAACAGCTTCATCATTTGTTTAATCTAATTGTGCATTTGGCCTCTCCTGTAAATATGCATATCATCTCCAAGGCTCAGCAGTGAGCATCTTTAGTATTTTGCCTGACCCCTTTGACTGGGTGAACATTATACTGATGCATGTATAATTGACTAATTGAAGGTGCAGAGACATAAACTGACTGCTAATCTCACTGTGCTCAGTCAGTGGCTGCAGGCAGTGCTAAAAAAGCTGCAAAGTGCACTGATTTAGTGTAGTTATTTCATTCATATAAACAATGTATATATACAGGTGCTGGTCATAAAATTAGAATATCATGAAAAAGTGGATTTATTTCAGTAATTCCATTTAAAAAGTGAAACTTGTATATTATATTCATACATTACATACAAAC
>NW_013952426.1:786413-789942 GCF_001266775.1 Austrofundulus limnaeus | reverse complement strand
TATATATACAATGAAATAAAAAATAAAAAGTAAATCATGCCATGAATGAAAAGGGTGCAGAGTGAAGAAATTAATCTTACCCCCCACACACACACACCCATTATTTTCAAAAATCAACTTCAACAAACAAACTGAAGCTTCAGTAGTCTGCATACAAAAAACATGAAATATGCTATGTTATCTTCACTAGATTCTACAAATTGTGTATGTTCCCAATACTTTTGATTTTATTTTTTTAAAACATGTTAATTGTTTTAGAGGGGTTTTTTTTATAATGGTAGCAAGGCTATTCCACAAATGTTTTCCTGGATTACAGTACAGCATGCTTTCAGACTGGTTCAAAAAGGCGGTAGAACTGTTTAAAAAATAAATAAATCAAAGACTCAACATGCAAGAGTTTTACACTATAATTTTATTTTTTTTAATGATGGAATCAGTGATGCAATATTGTGAGATGCTATGCTCAACGTATGTGTTGTGAATGACTGTCAGATGTTAATTAACTGTGGTGGCTATCTTGAACTGAGTTGACTCTAAACTATTCAGTTTTACATGTACATTCAATGCTCATGAACCAGATTGCATAAAAATCCTCAGTGGTTTTATGCCTCATATTAACCGGATTGCAAAATTAAAATAATAAAAAAAAAACATAAGTAGCTTTATGCCTCATACTAAACAGCAGGTTCTGACATTATCAGTCCATTCTATGGGATGAAGAACCCACTAGGAGCCACAGTTGGGACATTCTGAAGCCATTCCATGGGCCTGCTAACGACTAATAACGTCCGTTTAATGGATGATAACATCTGAAGTGGGTGGATTATATTAAAATCTGTCCAGCAGTTCTTCAGATATTCTGTAAACTGGCAGACAGAGTTGATGCCAAGCCACAGCTTCAGGCAAAAATGCTACATGGTTTGTAGCATAACTTTAACTTGTGCTAATTTGTAGCTTGATAACTTTTAAAAAATGATAACAGGTTTTAGTAAAAATGCCTGCATGATTGAACTATGTGGGTGAGTGATTCCATCATCTGAAGGAATGCTCGGAGTAGAGCCGCTGCTCATTTGCATCGAAGAGTCAGATGAGGTTGTTTGGGCAACTGACAAGAATTCCTCCCTTTAGAGGTTTTCTGGGCACGTCCCACTGGTGGGAGGCTCTAAGGAAGACCAGAACTTGCTGGAGGGATTTTGTATGTTCTCTGGCCTTGGAATGCCTCAGGAACACCCACAAGGAGTTTGAGAATGTTGCTGTGGAACAGGGATGACTGGGTTTCTCTCCTGGACTTRTTGCTTCCACATCCTGACTACAGATAAATGGTAGAAGATGGAGATGAAGATGCAGATGTATGTTAAGTTTATGAAAGGTGAAATAAAAAGCATTGCCTTTTTTCTGATAGAAACATAAATTAATGTTATTGGAGCTGTCAAATTTTGACCCAAATTGCATTAGCTATAATGCTGACAGCTAACCCAGAGATAAACTCCATCCTCTGACTCTAACATTTGCGGTGAGCTTTTCTGACTCTAAATCCCTCCACAGTCTTGTTGACCGCACAACTGCAATTTGGATTTAGATGCAAAGCCGTAAGGATAGAAGATTGTGTTTGTGATGTATTTGTTGTTGCTTTTTTTCTGTGTCACCACCGTCCCATTTAATCTTTAAGCAGCTCTGTGGTCTTCTGTTAAGTGATGTTTCTCTTAGTTTCTCTGTTCTCATGAAAAAAGCAACATTTTTTTTAAAAAACAAAAATAAAAAATAAAATACACATTTTGAGTCAAAACTTAAAGCATAAAAAAGGACCTGTAATTTCTTGAAGGAATGCCCACATCCTTTCAGAGTCATTGTTGTTTTTTGTCAAACCTTGAAAACAACATTTAGTAAATGGAGCTGTTGCCTCTCAGAAGGTTGTCAGATCAAATCCCAGCCAAGGACCTTTATGAGTATTGTTTGCATGTCCTCTCCGTTCATCAATGGGTTTTCTTCAGATACTTCCTCTCACAGACCAAAAAAAGGTAAATGTTAGGCTAACTTGTAACTCTGAATTATCCCCAGCCATGAGTAAGATTCTCAATGGTTGTTTGTCTTGTTAGTGTGTCCCCACCTGTCCCCACTCCTCGAACAGTGACTGCTGGACATGAGCACCAGTGACCCCCATGACTCTGAAAGGAAGAAGAGGGTAAAGATTATGAATTGAAGAAAACAAAAATTTAAGCACTTAATTATTTTGTGATCATGTCTGCTGATCACACCACATTTTATTTCAGTATTTTTAAAAACCTTGAGCAAGAGACATTTTTTGGAGTCAGTCGGCTGTGGCAGTCATCTGGATTGTTGTTTATCCAAAATGGGCATCAGTTGAAAATGCACATCCAATGATTGCTTTTTAAAAACTGGGCTACCAGAAATGTGTATCACTATACAATTATCTAATATCAGTTGATATTGATAATTATTGATTAGTTTTTTTACCTATTTGAAATAAGGACTAGGATAAAAAGGTTCATTAATACTGCCAAACTGGTGACGTTATTGTTTCATATTGATACTGATCACATGATATATATCATTATTGTTTTAGTGCCCAGCCCTRTCTGAAAGCATCAATAAAATCTCTCCTGCAATTCATGAGATATTTTGTAAAAATTAAGTACAAACAAACAGGCAAAGCATGATCACGATTTCACATTGGCTGTAATATTAAGACATAGGTGTTTGCGTTCATTTTTTTATAAAGCTCAGATTGTTCTTTAAGGTGGTATGAGAGGAAATATCTTTGTTTAAATTGAATCCAGTGGCTTTACGTGGATGGCTAAGTTTGTCCTCCTTTAGTTTTGGTTTGAAAAGTCAAACAGTMATACTTGATGGAAAAATCTGAGGGCAAATCAAAACTTTTCTGATGAACGGCTTCAAGGCACAAGTGAAACGTTATTGAATGTTTGAACGATTTCCTCCAATCAATGCGTGAGCGTGAACAAATCTCACGAAGAGGCCATTTAGTCCAAACCCTACAGGGTTAAAATCCAATATCTGACCCGTAAAGTTCCACTCCGCCACATGTTGTTCGGGAAACAAACACCMACACTGTTGTTTAATTTGAGCCCCGCTCCACAGATTACTCTGTGAGGCACCACATTTAGAATTATCAGCAGCTGAAAATTGTTGGTTACAGAAACAACATCCACTCTATTCTTTTAGAAGTTGACAACAGCTTTGACTTTTTTTTCCTCTTTTTTCAGTATTATTTATTTGCTTTGATGGACACTTTTGTCAAAAGTTACAAAAAGCCATTCAGCCAACAAACAATAACTTCTCTGTGCCTTTTAGAATTTCAGAATTTGATATTAGATGATGAAAGAAAACAATGTACAGTGCATCCTAAATTTAACCCTTTTACACTGATTATTTCTATCTCAAAAACTGACAGTTCTCATTAAAACACAACTTTGTTTTTTTCAATGTTACACTTTCTTGGGGATGCAACAACAACAGCAAAAAATAAATAAAATCACAATAACTATAATAA
>NW_013952426.1:783673-786318 GCF_001266775.1 Austrofundulus limnaeus | reverse complement strand
ATTTATTTCAGAACAAATTTAAAAAAAGTCATCTTTTTTTCTATTTGTTTTGTGAAGTATTTTTTTTTAAAAAGGTCTCCAAATGTCTCTTATCTTTACAAAACCCAAGTTCATTTTTGGCTTTGCTGAAAGGAGAGACAATTTATTTCTTTATTTTTCAGGTGGAAAAACTCAATCTTGTTTTCATCGGGGAGTTTATTCTGCCAACTCGGCCAAGACACAAAGAGCGAGGTGAGGTCTGCAGCGTGATAATAACACTGCTGTCATCCAGAAACAGAGCTGCACTGTGATCATCCTGGCTGTCTCGAGCTTTAGAAGTACGGATGTTCACGTTGGTTAATTGGACCAGTTCCCTTCTAAGAGCAAATGTTTTTTTTTCTTAGAAAACAGGCAGTGAAAATACCCTTAACATAATAAAGGGGGGAAAATACATTTGGAAATTGATTGAGATTAGTGTTTTTTTTTTTATCTGGACTGGAACTGAACAGGAAATGAAAGTGAACCCTAATGATTTTGGTGCAAGGTACTCAAAAGGGTTAAACTATGTATATCCATCCATCCATCCATCCATCCATCCATCCATCCATCCATCCATCCATCCATCCATCCATCCACCACCAGGATCTTAAAAAACCAAACCACTGTCAAAGTTTTTTCTCCTTTTGTTTGTAACCTGATATTTTTGGTTTACAGGGAAACGTCAAGTCTGGAAGTGAGTTGACTGACTGTTYATCACAGCTGAAAACTATTTCAAACCATTCAGATGTTGATTTGTATGACATMCATTAAATAAAACAAAAATAAATGTATTAAACATTAATTATTCAAGCTAAAATTGATTGTTGTAGCCTTTTGGGGGGCAGTTGWGGCAGAGTGGGGGAGTCACTCTGTAACCAGAGGGTTGCCAGTTTGATCCCCCATTGAGTCCTTCAGCAAGACATTTCACCCGCCTGGCCTACTGATGGTGTCTGGTGGCGCTGGTGCATGGCAGCCCTGCCTCTGTCAGTGTGCCACAGGACATGTGGCTACAATGAGCTTACCACCGTCAGTGTGTGAATGGGGGAATGACTGTAGTGTAAAGCGCTTTGGGGTCCCCATGGGGCTTGATAAAGTGCTATATAAGTTTAGTTCATTTACCATTTTAGTCACACCTTAAATATGTCATGTCACATAGCATTTTCAAGGTTTGATCAAAATGGCTACAAGTGGCAGCTGGTGGTGATGTTTGCAGGGTGGGCTAACATATAGAAATAAAATAAAAAGCTGCAGATTAGATTCCAACAAAAGGAACATCCAATTTGAAGTAAAGAAATAAAACAGAAAAGAAAATAAATTTTTGCTGGATTTGAATACATTGAGGAAAAAATAATCTGCTTCAATTGTTAATCTTGCTTGTCATCRTACCCACACAAACCACACTAACAGAAGCATGTTGTTTATGTTTACCCTCATTGGTTAAAGCCTGTGGGTTTGGGCTGACCCTGGGCTGAACAAAATTAGCCCAATTAGCAACAAACTAAGTGGGTGTGACAAGACTTCTGTCAATCATTCTGTACCACAAAAGACATAAAATGACTAGGGTTGTGAAAAGTTAGCCCTTTAGAAAGACTCAGATTTATTTTAGACTGCTTAGAACCAGTTTTAAGTTTTACAAAATGTGATATTTTTTTAATTTGAATATTTTTATTGTAAGTACCAATAGCCCACTGATACCAGCCATCCCTGTTTATATGCAAACCTATTTAATATCACAAGCTGCTGTCCTCAGAGTATGTGTTGTGAATGACTCTCAGCTACAACTACACCAAATATTTTCTCAGTATCTGTAGAATTGACTGAGTAGCCATTTTGTTTTTGTGTTGGTTATCATCTATGGTGGCCAACTTGACTTGTATTGAATGTAAAAGTTTATGAGTTGTAGATATACTTCTGATGGTTTTGTAAAAATCTGTCCTGTCATTCATAAGAYATTTTACTAACAGACAAACAGGAYTGATTCAAATWRTTAATGCTAAAATCTCACACAAGTATCATCAACAGCAGGATCTTTTGCAATAGAGGGWCCAACACGTTCTCACTCCTGACTCATCAYAKATTGATGCTTGGTCAGGTACMGAGTCCRTTTTKGAAGCTTCGAGTAACCCCCTCACGTCAATTATKGACGCGAGGGRGTTAMYCGYTTGTCCGGGTTGTGCCACWTATAGGTCTTTGGGTTGGGGTCCGTGGGATCAGGATTAATGGTTAATTTTAGGTACTGAGGTCAGGGACAGGACGTCTAGGGCTAACAGAAGTTCAGTTCAGGGTCTGGGACAGTTAGTTGTCGTGCACTTCCTATACTTTTCAAAGATATGATGATGCACTCATCCTCCTCCATCTCTTCTCATCAAAAACTAACATGAGGGGGTTTCCTGGCGTGTCAAAACTGGACGCAGACGGTACCTGACCAAGCATCAATATGTGAGGAGTTGGGAGTGAGAATGGGTTGCGAGGGACATAATCCTGCATGTTTTAGAGGTTTCTCTGCTCCAACACACCTGATTTGAATAAACAGGTGACAAACAGGCTTCTGTAAAAACTTGAAGAGGCATTTCAATTGTTGAACGATAAGATAAGATAAGATAAGATAAGATAAGATAAGATAAGAT
>NW_013952426.1:780415-783427 GCF_001266775.1 Austrofundulus limnaeus | reverse complement strand
TATCTTATCTTATCTTATCTTATCTTATCTTATCTTATCTTATCTTATCTTATCTTATCTTATCTTATCTTTCAACAATTGAAATGCCTCTTCAAGTTTTTACAGAAGCCTGTTTGTCACCTGTTTATTCAAATAAGGTGTGTTGGAGCAGAGAAACTTCTAAAACATGCAGGATAGTGGCCTTTAAGGGCATGTATTAAACACCCCTGATTGTGTATGTGTATGTGTTGTGAATGACTCTTAGCTACTACCACGGCTAAATTTTAAGTCTATGTCTGTAATATGAGTTAAGGTAAGTTTTCATAGATAAGGCAATAAAATGTCAGGTCTTTCATAATTGCTTTATCAACATTAGGAAAACGTAATGTTAGGTATTCAAACTAGTAATACCAGTAGCTAGGGTTGGGCATAATCGTATCGTGTGCAATTAATCGTCAGAAAAACGTTAATCGATTAATTTTTGGCACTTGACGATTAATATGATTAATGCCACCAGGCAGAGTCTACTCGCTGCGCCTCTCTGATTCAGATTTGATGAACATAAAAAAGTTCTGTAATTTATTTATCTATCAACACAATTTGAAATTTGATTTATAGCCTGAAGTCTGTAATTTTGGCAAATTTAGAACAGATTTTTATGAAGAGCAAAYCTTTTTCCACTAAATTGGTCATGTGACCAGGACATAAGGGTGTCTGGGGACTCCAGGGCATTAATCATCAAAATAATCGTTATCGGCTAAATACCATAATTAATCRTGATTAATTKTTTTGCCAATATTGCCCAACCCTAACAGTAGCTGACAAGCTGTCCTGTCATCAAAACATACATTTTGTCACAGCCCTGAAATAAATACACATYATTGTCTGTGATTGTCTAAGTTTAAAGAAGAAGGATTCATTAACTAAATTTGTTTTATTTTTACCATTATTGTAATTTCTTGAAACCTTCTTGATGTCAGTTTTGGTTTAGAATAAAAATTTCATGGTGTTCTGTAAAAAAAAAATCTCAAAGCCACTCTGATGAGTAGGCAATTCTTGAGGACAGGATGGTCTCTTTACAGCCTGACAAAAAGGATAACATTTTGTTAGTCKGAACCATTGACTTTTTTTAAAAAGTAGTAGCTGGCAAGTTTGACCCCTGTGCCATGACCCTGAAAGAAAGAAGCGAGTAAAAGATGATAGATGAATGGAAGTTTGAGGTTTGGAGAAACTGCCCAACAACCGGAGCGCTCCAGCTGAAATTTAACAAGCTCTGTTTCATTGACAATCAAATGTTTTGCTTGTAGCAGCTGAGAGTCATCTCTGGCATATGAGTGTGCGTTCCTATAAGGAATGCTAGGCCTTTAATTGATCAAACAGTAAAATAAAAAAACAAAAAAAACGTGCCAAACTTTGTCTGGTTTGTTTGAGTGAAAGCATGACGGAGGAGAGAAGGAGAGACGGGAGCGAGACAACAAGGGCAAAGGGATTCTGAGCGTGACTGAAAGAGTCTGCAAGGCAAGCGAAAAAATAAAACGGCACAAGTTTCGAGTCGCTGCCGATAATCAAAAGCAAGGGGGGAAGGGGGCGATGAAAGAGGAGGGGGCGGGCAGAAGAAAGATAGTCAGTGACAGTCGGGATGCAGAAAGTGAGGGGTGTTTGAGAAAGGGAGCGCATAGATCAGGGGCTGTGACTTGCAGGTGCAGAGATGTTAGGGAGGGCCGACCCAGAGTCTGATCAAGAGAAAGATCTCACTGTTTATTCTCCGACACCTCACCCGGTTGCCAGAACGGGGGGGGGGGGGGGGACTAGTGAGGGTTTGGCTTCGCTTCGTGGCTGATGCTGTGATCAGGAGCTAACAGCTTCATCTTTTCGGCTTCCCCCTCAACCCCCCGCCCTCCTCACCCACTGCATTGGGGCTGCAAAGTTGATTAAAGCCGAGAAAAGGGCCTTGTCTTTTCGCCATGCCACTGGTGCTTCGACAACCTCTCCCAATCACACTGCGGCAGATACAGTTAAAGACTCCTCAAACGCTCGACGCATGATGTAAACGGGACACTTCTGACACACTGAGCCAAATTGGGCAGAGCCTTTGAACACAGTGCTGGAGAACTGTAAAGCCCTCAAATTACTGGTTGTGTGACTGTGTGTGTGTGCTGCTCATTCTTCTTCCATCCCCTGCAATTATCATGTACCTCAGTAATCAAAAGCAGTGCTCATATTTTTCCTTTATAATCAAAACATTTTCTTCTTCTGTCTGAGAAAAGCACGGGTAAAAAAAAACAACAAAAAATGGAGTGGTACTTACAACACTGATCCGTTTAGGTACAACAGTTCTAAAGATCAAAAAGGCTGGCTAAAGTGGTACGTTATAAATCCCCTCTTGGCTTTGTTTAATTTAGTTTAAGTAAATTAGATGTATATATTGTGCTGATTCATAAAACAAAACACATATTTGATATTTGGTAAATTATTTATCTGTTGTAACAATTATTCTTGGCAATGAATCTTATACTGTTGGTAAAGTTGTTAAAATCCCTTTTAAAGGGATCCATGATTAGTTGTAACATTAGACTTTATTTGATAAACGTAGATTTAGCTGTAAAATAAAGAATGTAAAAATACTGTAGGCTCTTTAGTTTTAATATTTTTTAAAATTAAAGTTTAAAATGCAGTATATTACGCAGATGGGGCCATTTTATTTACACGCAAAGCATTCTGGGTAAATGATGACGTGGATAGGTCATCGATGCGAGGCTGCTAGCGAGCTATATCCACCTTGAAGGTTAATTTTGGACAATATCTGATGATTGGCTCTTTTAAATGAAACCAGAGAGCGTTGACAGAGAGCAGAAGGTAGAAATGACTCAGCCTGTAACTGAAAATATGGATGGAGGACCTCATTTTAGCTTGTTTGTCGCGCTAGTACTGAGCTAATACATTTAAGGCAATATAGCATTGGTGCTAGCGCAAAATAATACTCTAAGCTGAGGTTCTTCTTCCATGAAGCAGCTCTGTTGTCCTCCATCTATA
>NW_013952426.1:777774-779099 GCF_001266775.1 Austrofundulus limnaeus | reverse complement strand
CTGCAAGGCTTTGGTCTAAATTCCTTCTTCTTTCACATCTGTTCTGAGGTGTGTCTAAAAGCAACTTGGTTTGCTGCCGTTTCTCCACCTCATTTGGCCTTTTTCATAATTTGATAGAAGAGATATGATTATCTAGCAGCTCAGAAACATTTTATTAATACATTGATTAAAATATGTCAACAACAGACAACTTGTCCGTCCAGCCTCACATGTTGGAGCCAGACTCTGACCCAGAGTGAGAGAATGAAGCCAATGAACCTGCAGAAYCACRGCTTTGCAAAATTGGTTAGCCAGATCCATGATCTTGTATATCAGTTTTGCAGCACTGTGACATTGCTGTCACACATGTGCAAACAATTGTAATGTAATTGAAAAAAGTTTGCAGAGTAAATTCCCCTTACCGATTTTACATGCATTTTTACTGTACTTAGATAAACTCTCAAACACAACAAGTAAGCAAATCCAGTCACTGTTTGTCAGCTGAAAGACTTTTCCTGGAGGATTGTTTAAGTTTTCTTAAGAAGAGTGAGGTATCTGTAAGCTTTGTTTATTGTCGACTGTCCCTACATGACTCATTAGCACTGCTAGTGTTTGGACATGGAACTGCATYATCATCGCTCTTGGTCGAAGGACAAATGAGTGACAGGACAGGGGCACTTCAAAGGGCCAATAGGACTTCAGAAGGGGCTAATGCCCATGTGACCCCGCCCCTAGAACCGCCCCTGGGAAACAGAGAAAACTGAACGGATGGCAAAACAAGACTTTGATATATATTAAAATCTTTTGTCAGCAGTTTTGTTTGGCTCTCAGATAAGACGTATTGTAATGTAAGCATTCTATTTAATTTTATTTAAATTTAATATAATTTTATTTTGTATAAGTAATGTATATTACACACCACCTGACATGCAAGATCATTTTAGGCTGTTTTAGTCAAACCTTGTAAATGACCTCAAGCAAGATCTCATGTGATATCAGTGTCTAAATTGTGTGATCAGTTTGTTTCAGGCTGTGCATTGCTTCTGCCACACTGAATTCCTGTTCAGCAGCTGTATAATTAGATGAGGTATATCCAAAAATTCATTTTTGGAAGTTTCATTAAAATCTGGAAGAAATTGATATTGCTTCAAAACGGTTTGGTAAGTTTATATTGTACTAACAATACATACAAACACACTCTCACACAAAAGACACAGACAAAAACAGATTTGTCTTTTAGCCTTTGGCAGCAGGCAATAAATATTTTTGTAGCTTTATGGTGAACCTTAAAGGAAAAAAAAAACTAATAAAAAATAACATTTTTATTTGTCTTAGTCACATCCTTG
>NW_013952426.1:766642-771168 GCF_001266775.1 Austrofundulus limnaeus | reverse complement strand
GCTCGGTACTTCTCTCCTCTAGGGTTGTTTACAGCGCACGTGATTTCCAGTTAGCTTCTTAGCTTAGCCTCCTTCACAACGACACACACACACACACACACACACACACACACACACACACACACACACTTCAGCAGAGGCCACGCCTCCAGTATAGCTCCTCTATGACTGTGAGTCCAGACCCTCGTACGAAGCAAAGTGAAGGACAAAGGTCTGGGTTTTACCAGGCTAGTGCCACCAGTCAGCTGGCCACGCCCATCTCCACCTGTTTACTGTTCAGTATCTCTGCAGAGGAGTAGGCGTTTCACGTATCTGACACATATCTGATTGGATGAGCTTTTTTCAAAGGACACACCACAAGCACAAAGGGGGGCATTACTCAAGGACACTCCTGGTTGGATGATCATGTCTTACGCATTTCATTAGCTTTTTTTTCTAGCATGTGACATTTATGTTAATTTATTTGGTTTCACAAACTTGCTGTTTTTACCAAGATAATTAGAAGACTTGTGAATAATAACAGCCTGCAGATTATGTCAGCTGACCTTTATTATGTTTTTAAAAAGATAACAAAGAAATCCGAATTACATTTCAAAATAAGAGCAACATCAGTCAGTAGTGTGTGTGTTTTATTTTATTTTTATTTTTATTTTTGATACATTTAGAAATAGGGAGAGCTAAATGTTTGCTTTCAACCTGTTAACCTTCGGGCATAAAATACCAAAATGCCTTTAAAAAGTACACACAACTTAAACGAAGTACTGCTTTTGAGCCCTTTAGAGCAGGACTATTCAACTAAATTGCTCCGGGGGCCACAGTTACTGCCGGTCAACAGCTGAGGGGCCGAACATCCAGCAATTAAAATTATTATGTAAATAAACCAAGTATTACAAAGATTTGTTACCTTTGAATCAGTTTATTTTGCTTCATTTCATTAATACAACATACAGAACCCTATAAAAGTAGTGATAATTACACATTATCAAAAACAAAAAGAACACAGTATGTCTCCTATTAGACACAAATAATATTTTGACATCTCTGACTTGCCAAATTTTTAAACCAATTTCATTTTCACTTTCTTCATTTTATCTTCAACTGCTTGTGGTTTTAACTGTCTTGAGTTTTTATAGAAATGTTTTTACCGGCTTGTAGCCAAGATTCTGACATTTCTGTAGATACCAAACATGTTTATGTCTAACTAAAAGAACGTAGAGTAATTAAAGTAGTAAAGTAAACCAGGGGTTTGGGTTTGAGAGATGAATGAACCAATTGGCGGGCCGAACTTTGATCACTCACGGGCCGGATGTGGCCCGCGGGCTGCCAGTTGAATAACCCTGCTTTGGAGTAAATTCACAAGCTTGGTCTCTTTTGAAAGCTAATAATCTGATTTTTTAAACTTCAGCAGTCATATTCTTTGTAACTGCAACTAGTATTTAGCATATTGAAGTAAAAATACACAATAATCAAGATATTTTTCTCCCTAAATTTTAATTTTTTTATTAATAAAGTATCACAGAACATGAAGGGAATGAGATATTAATGATACATTGTGATTTCATTAAAAAAACAAACAAAAAAATCAGATTTGGCTGTTAAAATTAATGAAAAAATGAAAGAAAAATGAAAAAGAAGAACCAACCTTTTTAAAAAAGCAGAGCAAATACAACTAGACAGACAGTGTTTATGCCTGGGAAAYGCCTACAGAGCCTGCAGAGAACCTTTTCTGTTCTGTTCTCTCAGTCATAGCTGTCTCCTATCTCCTCCTTAGCTCATGTACTCACGATCCAGTTTTCTCAATGCTTTCAAGTGAAGGACTTTGCTCAAGATATTTTTTTCTTTGTTTATTTTGCTGCCTCAGAGGTTGTTGTTGCAAGCTCTTCAAATGGAGTCTACAATCTTGGGTCTGGCCCAAGTAGCTAAGTGTTATCCTCAATTAATCTTATTAAGATTACATATATTTTATAAGGGAGCCATGTAGGCAACTAACATGCATGTGTATAGACTGTGGGAGGAAACCCAAATACCTGTAGAAAATTCATGCAAACTCCACACAGAAAGACTCCTGCTTCATACTGTGAACAAGACCTTACAATATCCCATGGAACTGTAAACAACCCTGTTCAGAAGGTCATGGCTATATCACATTTTCTTTGATCTATGCCATGAAAGGCATTGGATAATGTATATTTCTTCAAGGTATGCTAGGTATTTAACTTAAAGATCACCATAAAAATAATAAATGACAACAATCCTCTTTCTATTCTTGAATGATGAAAAAAATATATAGAAAAGTTTTGAGGGCTCAGTTAGAAGGCAGTGTTTCACAGAAGACAACCAATTCATTTTCTACACCTGCACAATCCTGTTCAGGGTCACACGAGGGCCAGCGTTTGTCTTCAACAGTCACTGAGCAAGAAGTGGGGTGCACAAACACCAACAATTCACACTCACATAACGGGCTAATTTAGAGCTGATACCTACACTAGCATTTGTGTTTTGGGAGCCCAGTAGAAAGAAAAGTTGTCTCAGAAGAAGAAAAAAAACACATCATATCTCAAGTTTTCTGCTCTCCAATATTCTCTTGATGGTTGAAGGTAACATCCTTGTATTATCTGTAACTGTGCAGCTGAATATACGCAGCAACCCTCATTTGATTCAGACTCTCTTACAAAGAAATTATATCAGTGTGGCACTCAGATATAATCACTGCAGTGTATGGTATGTGGCACTGCAAAGTATTACTGGGACTTGCATGATAAAAAGGAAAAGAAATGTATTGTGCACAGCCTTTGCAGAAGAAGTAACATTTTGCTCACTAAAAAAAGAGATAAAAATTTCAATTCCATTCTTAAAAGGAGGATGCCTTATGTAAAAAGATTGTGTTATTAATGGGGGGGAATCTTTGTGAAACGCATGCTACAGGGAAACCAAACTTTTCCAAAGATTACTTGAAATGATGTGAGCCTGTGGCTGAAATGGAGCACGATCCAGTCCAGAGCTCTGCAAATGCTGAAAAGACAAGAGGTTTAACAGTTATACAAAAAAAGGGGGGRACAGCAAAAAAATGTTGGTTCATACTGTGACCAGAAAAACAAAAGTATATGATGAAGGACAGCAAGGCTACAAACCATCCAATCTATCTCTCAGAGTCTGTAAACTTGTCAAGTAGGCTCCCTCTCATAGCTAAAATTAGCCCCTGGGCTCCTCTGTCAAGCAATGCGAATCACCTCCAGGGGTCCCCTGTCATCCCAACTTATGCAACCATATTCTGGCCAAATACAGTAAAGCTACAAACCAAGATATTTTTGTTTATCCCGGCGGAACAAGACCGACATGTGCAGGAAAAAAAAAACATTCTATTGTAGTGGTCACTGACACAAGCTAGCATCTAAAAATGGGATTTAATAACAGAAATCACATAGCTGTAACAGATGCAATCAGTCTCAGGAGAGATCTGGCTAAAGTACGTGACTGGTCGCAATGAAACATTGCAAAAGTGTAGAAGGGGTGCTGCATGGAGAGAAATCAGACTGTAAGCTTGGTGCTGTGTTCTTTACTTTTTGGTGCACAGACATTTGTTTGTTCTTCTTGCTGTCTGTGGAGTGCATCTTCAATACAAACTGTGGGCTCTTCTGTGCTTTAGAAATGAGTGAGAGGAACTCCAGCACTATCTCTCTCTGTGGGAAGCTGTTAGACGAGTTGCAAACCAAACTGTCATTGGAAGCAATTTGAAAGTAACAATCTAAATGACTAGCAGGTCTGACTGGAAAAAGATTTAATAATTGTGGTAGGAAGCTTGTACGGTTTGCAGCTACCAAATGACCTGATGGAAACTGAGCCATGAATTTTTAAATAATTTCCAACAATGTATTTGGTTTAACAATTCCAATCATAGATTTTTTAAGAGTGTCCATCAACGCTCATTATTTGAGAGCAAAATTGAAAAGTAATATGACTGAGAAACAATGTTTCCAACTTTTTTTTTACAAAATGAGTCTGGCTTTCATATAAAAAAGTTCACATTTCTTTAATGTTCTTTGTCTCACTGGCTTAATATGTTTAAGTCATAAATGCTTAAAATGGCTTGCCGAATCGGTGTGTTTGACAAATTTAAAAAAAACAAGTGTGGAAACTGAGTTCCCTGGCAGACCAATCCGTCATGAAAGCAGAACATTACCTGGAAAAAGACATTTTAAATAAAAGTTGTGACTGAATAAATAACCACAGCTGTGTCACAATTTTGCTTGACTTGTTTTTGAACAACTTTTTCACAAACAGAAACTTGTTGCAGATGTCTGCTAAAGTAAATCCCCTAAATATAAATATTACCACACTTTAGTAAAAAACACTAAGCCCACCACGTATCATCATCATGGCAGATATTAAAAAAGCAGTAGCTTTTAGCTTAATAATCATATCTGACAAACATGCAAAACCAACCGCAAATGAAAGTTGTATTTTTGAATAAATTTAGTTAGTTATAGATTAGTACTGATATCAGAAACAACACCAGAGTATTAGGG
>NW_013952426.1:765043-766368 GCF_001266775.1 Austrofundulus limnaeus | reverse complement strand
TTCCTTCCTCAGTTCATTTTATTTAACACTGGTGTTTTAATATTGACCTCAGCCGTATTGAACACTAAATTTCTTACATTTTAAAATGCAATGTTCCAGACATTTGTACACTCTACTATTGACTCTTCTTCATGCCATTTAATTGAAGTTTGACACCACAATTTCCTCAGTGTTTTGTACTTTTTGTTGCTTAAAAGGTCCAACAGAAACAATGTTGCTTTAGTAGTCACTGGTACACTGAGGCCAACCAGTTTCAACAGGATTTGCTGGGATGTTCTCCATTGCATTGCAGTTTAGAGTAGTTTTATTGTAAGTCAAACATATTTTTAAAAATAATTTGCTTTTCAGCTTTTCGACACAATTTAGATCATTTTGCTTGTATATCAAGATTTTGTCAGAATACTTAAATGATCCATCTTGAGTAACACRGTGTAATCAGAGGCATTGTTAACTTTAGCTCTTGTATTGGTTTWACTCCAAGTGCTGTTTAAATAAAATCTAATCCATGTTTTAAATTGATGACTAGCATATTGACAAGAACCAGGATGTGTCAAAACTGAGCGGGTCCGAGAAACCAGACAAGAAGGCAGTGTACAAAAAATAAATAAATAAATAAATACAAATGTGACATTTTACAAGTGCAGATGGGATCCAGATCTGAAAGAGTTGGAAGTGAGAAGGTGAGTCCAGGTTTCATCATGTTGTTTCTTTAATCAAACAAATGGGTGATGAGGTTTATTTTCCTTCACAGGTATCCAGGAGGAAACATGTGATCAGCAGGTGAGTATTGATCCTTCAGGCAGAGTGACCCAGTGGCAAGAGTGTAGGTGAGTTTACAGGTGTAGAAGTGGCGGCCAAACAGGCACAGCAGACTGAGACAGGAGATCCTTCTAGAAGGGAGAACGTTAAAGAGGCAGGCACCGGCAAGGCACATCGTGGCAGGAACCTTAAGGACACACAGAAATGAACAAGGTAAGTAACTCAGTTTAAATAATAATTGTTATGGCAATATTTATTTAACAAAGACAGAAAGAAATATGTGGTCCAAGACTGAAGGTACTCCGTGAGATGATCAGCTGAGTTTTATTGCAACAACAGGAAACACAGAGACCCCGCCCCTCGCACTGTGACCGCTGGATATGGGCACCAGTGACCCACACAACCCTGAAAAGGAAGAAGCGTGCACAGAAAATGGATGGATGGATGGATGGATTGATGGATGGATGGATGGATGGAAACACAGAGAACAACCTGGCCTGTCTCTGTGCCTCTGCTTCTCTCTGTGTCTGTCTCTCCACACTACTCACGGTGTCTCGAGAGGCCTC
>NW_013952426.1:762811-764591 GCF_001266775.1 Austrofundulus limnaeus | reverse complement strand
TAGTGCGAGGGGCTGGAAGAGGAGGGTTACGTGGATTTGGACATGGTGTTTGTTTGAAATTAATCTCACCAGGTTCTTTCATGTTGTTAGTAAAATCCAGGAGGGGGCATTCCACTTGCTGTCCTGTTGAGGTCTCAGAGTCCAAAAAATMCTCTGTTTGTGATGCTGATGAATCCAGTTGTTCTTCCRGTTCTGCAGCTTGAAATAACCCCTCTCTCTCTGGTTCTGATTCTGGTTCAGTCTCCTTATCTGTAACTGGCACGCTGTGTTCCACTGATATCTCAGTTTTCTCCAGCTGCCCTTCAGATGTCAGCTGTTGTGGTTTTTCCTGTTTGTTTCCAGCCAGAACTTTGTTCAGGAAATACTTCATGTTTGAAGCCAGAAGCYRTGCTCCAGTTTGATTCAGAGTCATATCATCAGACCTGAAAAGATGTTTTCTTTCCCAGAAGAGATAAAAGTTATCCACAAAACTCACAGAGTGGTCAGCACAGGACTTTTCCAAAAAGCCATTAAGTGTTACGATTTGTTCTTTGTTGTTCTTTTAAAGAGTACCCAAAATTAACTTAACTGGTGAGGAACACAGGACAAGACAAAAATGATAAAATGTAAGTGAGTTTATTGTACAGTGAATGGGTCCAGGTTTCTTGTTGAAAAAAAACAAAGGAAAAGGTGGTTTAGGATGATGTTCTCTGGTAAGTGTTTTGAAGGTGTTGAATGTGTTAATTGTTAGTTTTTCTTACAGGATCCAGGCGAGGAGGCTGACCAGGACGAGGAGGTTTGTAGAGTTCTTTGTTGGGAATCAAACACAGGTAATTTCCAATATGTCTTTTGCAGATTTCTGAGAGAGAGAGAGGCAGGGTGGAGGACGATGAATCACTTCAGTCTTGAAGTGWAAAAACCAACAGTCTGGATAAGGACCAACTGTGGAGTCACCAGGGGGATCAGGACAGTCCAGCCTGAACACAAGGTAGGTGTAGAAAAAGGAAATACAACAAGGGTTAATCAGTTTTCTCAAAGAATTAAACTGAGGCCGTCTTAAACAGTACCATGGGCAACTGAATAATCCAGCGTCGGATGGATCTCAGAAGGCGACTGAAATACTCTCAGGATTAATCAGAGCAGACAATGCACAGGTGAGTCCATCCAGTCTCCGCCCACTGAACTCTCCATGAACTGCAAAACAATTAGTCAGGAAAACAGCAGCAGCAAACCTCCACATTAGGGGCAACAGTCTGCTGAACCTCTCAGCCCCTCCTCTGGCTGCTGGAATGGGCCCACTGAGGAACACATCCATGTCGAGATTTTTAACTGCATTCAGCAGCAGAATAAAATCCTTCAGGATTTCTGACTGTCGGTTCATAACTTCATCAGTTCCTGTATGAATGATGAGGGTCTTCAAAGTTGGATACTCAGCTGTTATTTGCAGAATCTTCTCTGTGAGGTCAGACACTTTATCAGCAAAACTCAGAACTTTGACTTTTTTCTTGTTCCAGAATTCTCTGATTTCATTCACCATTTTATCTGTGATAATCAACATTTCCTGATTCTTAAATGTCTCTCTTCGGACTTGCTTTGGCTTTAAACTGGATCTGGATCTGGTCTCAGATCCCTCACTGAAATCAGATAGGAAACTTTGTTCAGACTCACCAGTTTCTTCCAGTGGTGTGAATCTGTTTTGAAGAAACACTGCCTCATTTCTCAGGCCACCATCAGCTGTTTTAAATAAAGCCTGTTGCTTTCTTCTCCTTACTGGAGGAGAAAAATCATTTCTCTGTAATTC
>NW_013952426.1:757184-761709 GCF_001266775.1 Austrofundulus limnaeus | reverse complement strand
AAAGAACCAATCACGACAAAGTTAAATCAGGAATTCCAAAAAGTGAACAAGACATTGTAATTTTTTGTGCCTTCTGATGAGTAGAGAACTGAATAGTTTGAATATATTGTGTAAACTCAGTCATGAAGGAGATAAAATTGGTTTCTTTCTTTCAACATTTACTTTTATGTATACGAAATTTGGCCTAACAACGACCGGTAGCTACCGGTGTTTGATGACGTAATTCGTACTGTCCCAATTCTCAGTTGTTTTGCACACTTGTAACCTGCACACTCGAACACTTATGTGCACTTCGACTGAATCTGCACTTCACGGAGGGGCGTAGGGTGCACACTGAGCATTGGGACTGGGCCACAGAGTAAGCCTTTCACAGGATCAGTCACAGCTGCAAGTAATTGTGCCAGGAACCAACCATGCAGGAGCAAAAAACACTAATTGCCACAAAATGTCAAATTCAATTTGAAGCACTTTCAAAAAGTCAAAGCTTTGTCACAATTAACAGTAGTAATACCAGCAAATCATAACCTAAGATGTTTTTGATAATTCACTGACTGTAGTGCACCCTGCACATAAAATACAGTATATCACACATTTGCTACTTTCTTTTCATAATATTGTAAAAACTCTCTCTCCCAAAACAAGACATTTTTCCTCTTTTTTACACTTATACTAAAAGTATATTTAGATATTTAATGAGCTCAACACTTCTCAGACTACGTCCAAAAACCAGATAAAAAAGGCAGCTTGTTAAACTTGGACACCCCTTGCTCTCTTTGCAGCACCAGTTTGATTTCCAACCCTAAACCTTGACGATTGTGCAAGAAGAGAAGCAGTTTTTCTCTCCTTTCCTTTTTTTCTCCCGGTGCAGTGTTTGTTAGAAAGCTTTGATCTGACTTACCAATTAAATGGGCTTTGTTTTCGTTGCAGATGTCCACAGTGCATAATGCAGTAGGTACAGTTTTCCCTTTCATTCAGCCATTAGCAAATGTTTCTTCGCATGGAGTCGTTTATTTGAGTCAGAGCTTCGGCAGCTTCGGCAGATGCAGTAATGAGAYGACACGTTTTATTCTCAGCGTGATGCATGATATTTTTCGTGAGGCRTAGTTTGTCGTGGTCATTATGAATTTATCAAAACATGCACAATTGTTCCTCATCCAGGACAAAATGAACTCACAATCTGAGTGGGGACTTGGTGTGAAGGGGACAGCGAATGGACAACAGCAGCCTGAAAAAGCAGCAAAATACACAATATTTCTCCCTCAGCTCTGGATGATTGACAGGCTGCACAGTCACAAACTCAAGCGCCTTTCTTTTTTTTCTTTTTATTTATTTATTTATTTATTTTTTGCTCTGCAGCCAGAGAAATGCAAAAACGAATCACGAGGACTGAAAATGAGACACCTGGAGACTCCTGTGAGATCGATAATTGCTGGAGAGATGTGATTATAATTAGCTTTTTGACAAATGTGAGTCTTCAAGATTTGAAGATTCAATTTTTCCATCACTGCACAACTCCAGCTCGTATAATAAAATTACAGACACAGTTTCTCTAACCAGCTCATGAACARAAAAATAAAAGGAAATAAAAATGCTGGACTTTTTATTCACTGTACTTTTCTCAGATGTTGTTTAAGCAATTCAWCATTGTAATATCACCAAAACAGTCATTTTACAGATTAGTTTAGTCAATGGCATTACTTGTGTTTGAATATGAATTATCATGGAGAAAAATTCATGATTATCTGTGTGCCACAACCCCATCCATCCATCCTGAGCATAACTGCCTTATTCTTTGTTTATTTAGGGGGGGGAAAAGGTAAAAAGAAGAAGCATCTATGTATTTTGAATACATTTTTTGATAGATATTTGCCAAGGTCACATTTATATTTATCTACATGCATATTTCATATGACATCATTATGTTAATAGGGTATGTTTAGAAACAGAAAGGTGAGAGCTTTTAATAATTTAAATATTTATTTTGGTTATTTAAAGCTAAGAGGAGGAGGCGGGGTTTGGAGTGGGACAGACAGCCACACAGTTTTTTTTTTACCTCTTTCCCRGTTCCTCTCTCTTCAAAATAATGGTTTTTTTTTTGTTTACGTTTGGATTTTATATCTTTTGTATTTTTTTCCTTCTTTTTATGAACCATTTCAACTTGAACACCGARGTCCTGTGGTCTGTGTTATGGCCAKAAACTTATGGAGRGGGGGTCGACACAGTGACACRGCTTCTTCTGCAGCATTCCCAGAWCAYGTCTACAGAATTCCTCTAGCAAGTTCTGGGTTTACCCCGGAAGGTCCCCTTCAAGTGTGACCAAAACCAAAAAAATGGGAGGTAACCAGGAAATATCCCAAACAGATATCTGAACCACCTCAACTGACTCCTGTTGATGAAGAGGAGGAGCAATTGCTGTACTCCYTGGAGTCTTATTTTGCTCATGATCYACATCTTATGACCTTAGGTGAGAGTTACAACATAGACAAATATAAGAGCTTCACTTTTCAGCTCTACTCCCTATTTGGAAAAGTACATCGGAGCAGTACTTTCATTAACGTGGTTGAAACTTCAAACCGTCAATCTTCTTCTCCATTCTATCAGCACTTGYAAACAAGAGTCAAAAATACTTGAACTTCTCTGCAAAATTATCACCCTAACATGGTGGAAGGGTTTGGGTATGATGATGGGARCTATGTTTTCTTGGGCCTTAGCCCTCAGTAGGAGCTCTCATTTTATACTGGTCTCAGTGGAGGGAYGAGACTAAGAGTTATTCAAAGACTTTGACTGACAACCCACACATTTGTTGAAATACATTTCCTGGAAAAGGGAAAACTGAAMAATTTCCTGGAACCTAGGTATATCTTGGTGGGGAGTGTTCAAGCTTTGGCTCTTGTTATTTGCCTGGGCCAAGTCACAAAAAAATGACATAAGGCCACCTCTACGTGTGCCCACCACCCACGAGGAGAGCTGCCAAGGTTAGGTGCTATGTGATTTAGATGGTGAGTGAGTGGGACAATTCTTGGCAACTTCATCTGGCTGTGATACATCGAATGGTCATACCAGAAGTCCTTTTCTGTGAACCCAAATCACATGAAAACTTCAAACCTTGACAGTTTCAACTTTTCCTGTTTGCATTTTCACAATAAAGCAATTTAAATATATTTAAATAAGAGTTGGAAAAATGTCAAAGTTACCACGAAACTACAAACACATTTTTTTTCCTTAACCTGATTACAACTTGTCCTTTTAATACAGAAATGACCCATGGTTTCTGCTTTTAACGTGCCTGTGACATCATATCCTTCCAACACAAAAAAAATCAAAGAAAACATCTTTATATTTAGGAAACTTAAAATAATACACATAATTTCATTCTTTTTGTCACATAACTGGCAAATTTTCTTTTGAACTTGGCTCAGCAAAAATGAAACAGGAAGTGACATCAAAGGGGAACTCTTTAAGAAAGAAAAGTCCCTGGCTTTGCTTATGGAAACAAAATTATTTAAAGTCTGATTTGTTCTCAACTATCTCTGATTGTGACTCAAAATAATCAAAAAAAGCATCAGATTCTTCTTTACAGTTTGTGTTGTTAGCTGTTGTAGCAAGGCTCTGTTCACATGCAGAAAAATCCGTTTGACATCATTTCCTGTTGCTTCACATGCAAATATCTCAACAGCTGTTTATCTCAGCAGCCTGTTTTTTTTTGCAATATGTTGTCAATGTTATCTTTCCCAAAATTCAGTTTCATAATTATTACAAAAATTTGACATCGCAGGCACTTTAACTATCAGCATTAGCTTTCAGCTACATTCAGTACTCTGCCCAGTAGTTTCTAAACACATTTTAATTATTGATCTTGTAAAAAAGAGTTTGTTTGTTTGTTTTTGTTTTGTTATGGTGCATTTATAAGACCTGAGATTTATACCAGCTCACATTTTAAGGTTAATATTTATTTTTTGCTTTCTTTTTTGAGTTCTTACTAAATTATTTAAATCTGCATCTGCATCTGCATTACCTTTGTAATTGACCATGATTATAGGATTTGTTTCAACAACAGCAGTGCCAAGCTTTTTCCTTCTGACCTCAATAGAGATTTTTTTCCTCCCACATCAATCATGAAAGACCTTCAGGGGAGTAATTTACCTGTAATCCACACAGAATGTTGGAAAAGCAGCAGCAGCAGCAGCACAACATCACATATTGGAATTGTTGCTGCAGAAGGACTGAGTTCGGCAGCAATTTCAGTAGTTGATGTTGTGCAGCTGGTTCCCCATGATGCTCTGCTGTTTAAAACATTTCAGCACAATTGAACCCAGCAGAAACGTGAGAATAATGCTGAACTGTATGTGACAATCAGATAGTGACTGAACAGAGACCCTATGAAATGGGATAAATTTTCACATTTTTATGGCCCATAACTGAAAGGCCAAAAGGCAATAATGTTTTTTTTTTTTTTTGCCCGTGTTTGTGTGTGTGTGTGTGTGTGTGTGTGTGTGTGTGTGTGTGTGTGTGTGTGTGTGTGTGT
>NW_013952426.1:747419-755727 GCF_001266775.1 Austrofundulus limnaeus | reverse complement strand
CTACAAAACATAAAGTATAGGGCACTGTGTTTTTTTTCTTTTCTTTTTTTATTTTTGGTAATTTGCCTTACTTTTTTCTTTTTTACTAATAATTTTATTTTCTTAGTTATTGTCTTTTTCTTGCCAAGTTCTCCTGGCCTACACTATTTTCTCACTTGCTCCTCATATGTCAATTAAGCCACCTGCAGTCATTCAATAATTCACCCTCCCAGCATATTCTGTGGCTGTGTCACAATTCAGGGACTGCATCCTCCGTAGAGCACATTTGAAGGCTAGTTACTTCATTGCACCGCACCACAATCTGCWCCATTTTGTAGGCTCCTTCTCATGTGGATAACAAATACAGCCCRCAAAACCCCAGAAATGTAGGCTGCATTTAAGTATTATATGTGGCTGATGATATCCTAGGAGTCAGTGCCTTAAAGCAAACTGAACAGGAAAACAAAAAGAGTAGCATTGGGGAATACGTCACAAACTAAAGAACTAGTTTTTAAATGTATGTTTAGCAACTTAGACAATGAAATTTTTGTTGCAATGAGGTGTTAAATAAAATTTAACTACAAGCACACATACTGAACCTAAATTGAAATAAAGTTCATGTGTAATGTTTTTAATAATACGCTGAATTTTGTGAAGTTTTGTGAACTTATTAGAAGTCTGAAAGCATGCGATACAAAATGTATCAGTATGGTAATGGGGAAGTGTGTGGTTATGCAAACGTACAGCATCCGAAGATCATCTCATTTGACAGCCKTTTTGTGCAGCTTACCTGGACTGTGAAGGGTGTGGCCACCGTGGACCACGTTCTACAGGGCTGCAACCCCTGTATATACTTCTTGTTTACTCCATCCTTTTGTCGAAACATATACTATTGTCCTTCAGTCAGCTTCCTGGCGCATTGTTGCAGTTGCTATTTCTTGCTGCTGAAGGTGAAAAAGATACGTGTGTTTCTATAGCAAAATATATATTGAATCAGCTGACAAATTGTATGAAACTACCTCTACAATTTATTATCTTTTGGGATCACCCTAATCCAGAATGGCCACAACAGCTTTGTTACATTAGCAAACACAAACATGACTGTAACTCATCTAACGTTAAAGATATTGGGCTTATCAATGTGGTTATGATTGACAGATACTATATTTCTGGCACACACAACTAAAACTAACTGTTATGTATTAACCAGAAGCTGTTTGTTGTGTACTGGCACTATTGTGTGTTCTAAATGGAAGAACAAGTGTGGTATATAGTGTACATTTATCTGCCTGTGTTCAACGGCAAAATTATTTATAAGGTAAGTCACGCTCAATCGAAAGTGACATTGTGTCTATATAGTTAAGTTATAAAGAGAGAACAAAACAGTAACAGATCATGCAAAACCTTTTTGGTCAACTCTGCCTGTATGTTAGTGAAATATCTCATGAACATTGTAATGCAATTCTCAAAAAGTAAATGTTGAATTTAAATAGTGAAGCTCATTAATGTTTGAAGTAAACCCAGTTCGTGTTGGGCACCACAGCTAATCAGATTCAACAAACTGAAAAAAATGGTCACAGAGTGAAGTTCATAAATGACTTAAAATTTATGAGACAGCAGCTGGAGGTAATTCCCAACATTTGCTCTGAGCATTACATCTAAGGTGCACAAGATTGTGCTTAACCTTGATTACAATGTTTGACCAAAATAGCCAAATCTCCCCTTTTCATCACATGATTATCTTGGTATTAGGTTTTACTCATAAAAAMGAAGAAAATGTGCATTCTTTCAAGGAATGGTATACCTTTAAGTTGTTCTTGTGTTTGTTCTTTTTTTTTCAGGTTTTGTGTATGCTGTCTTGTCAACTGCTGATTTTATTACCAGAGCCTTTTTTTAAGATTAGTTACAGCTTGTCTGCCTGCAATTGTTTTTTCAGTGCTACAGCACAAAAGAAAGACATTTTAAAACCTGCAATTCTGTTATTATTAATATTTTTAAATATTCAGTTTTATTTCTTCTTCTACAGTGAACAAATCTGCTCCATATATACACTTTTTTTATTGCTCACTGACAGGCGGGGAGTCTTTCTGCTTTGCATGTTTTAACATAATGAGAGTTGCTTTTCTGGCTTACATTTCCCAAAAGTGTTTGAGGAGCAAAAGGATTTCTCAAAATTATGCCAAGGCTGGTTTGATGATATATAAAAGATGAGCAAGTGATAGCATTAACTTACATGATCTGAAGAAAATAACTGAGAACAAAATTCCCAAAAGTAAAAAAAAATAAATTTAGCACAGCTAAATAAAAGAAAAAATAACTGCACAATTAAAAAGCTATTTCTARGACTCTTCTTAGACTTTTTAACTGAGATCTTCATTTGAGGCATGACACTTGTAGGCTTTTAGTTATACATATTTTTTCAAAACTTGAAAAAAATGTCTAATAATGTGAGGTGTCACTGCAGATGATGTGTTTGTGAATTACTCTGAGCTACAACAGCAGACTATTTTAGCTAATTTTCCGCAAAACTGACTAAGATTTAGTATTTTTGTGTTAGTTAATGTAGATTAGCTGTGATGGCCATCTTGAATTGGATTACTGTTACAGTAAAACAGGTAATATTAAAAGTTTGGGCACATATCCAGTGTAATGAGGGGCATAATAKTATTTGATTTTCTGTGACAACCAAACTAAATTTTATCAGCACAATCAGTATTTTATAAAATCATCTTGATTTAATGCTCATCTATGTTTGGGTTGGTTCCAAAAGTGAATCAGTTGTAGAAATATACCCAAAGATTATTCCGGAGAGTTTAATTCGAATCTGTGCAGTGGTTCCTGAGATATTATGCTAGCAGAGAAAGGCAACTCCAAATAGTTAATGGCAACATTTTTATTAAAAAATTGTGTGAAATCTGTTAGTACTCAAAACACCTGTTGGGAATCAATCTGGCTTACTCATATACTGAATCTTAGCTCAGTATCTGTAAAATTGACTGGGTGAGAGCCATTTTGTTTTCTAATGTCAGATGGTTGGAGCAGCTATTTTAAATCAGATTCCTATCAAAAGTTAATCAGAGCTAGATGTAAATGCAGTAATTATTTTCAGAAAATTTTGTTGCAATTCTTTTAATGGTTTATGAGATATTTTGGTAACAGTCATAGACACACAAAAATGGGCATAAACATTTTCATCTGCTTTTACCTTCAATAAATATATTGACCTACTACTATAGTATGTCTGACTTCCATGTGTGAAATATGGGTACTGTGTCATGAAACACAAGGTGAAATGCATGCATTCATTCAGAAATAAGTAAAAGATAAAAGTTCTGTTGTTGTTTTCCGTTGATCACCAGGCAGCTCAAACTATGGTTTTGAACCTTTTTTCTTGCTCTAAAACTAACCGTAGACAGAAACAAAATAGAAATCAATATGTCTGAACCAAGTGAAGAACTTAAAACAAGAGCGATTGTCTCCTAAAATCACACGGAACAACATCTACTCAGGTAGTTTGTGCAGCTTTTTTACTGTGCAATAAGATGACCATTACAAGAAAGCAATTTCAAATAAAGGACAYAAAGTGATAAATCATTTTCTTCTATCATTCTAATCAGAAAACCCAAAATCAGGATTTTGCCAATACACATGATTAAGCTTCACATAAACAAGTCGTTTACACTCCTGAGGTTCAAAAACTTGTGTAACTACAGAAATTTAGATCCATGTGAAATTAAATGCAATGCCTCTGGAAAAAGTATGGACAAATCATGTTTTAGGGTCGTGTTGAAATGGTAGAAGGAAATAAGAGGCTTGGGTGAAGTAATTATCACACCTTCACTGAATGAAATGAAAGAAAATTGCATCTAAAAAAATATGAAACTCCTATATTGCACAGTGGATGACAGTAAAAGGTGCAGGCAGAAGGTCATTCAGTGGCCTTCACAGAGTCCYGGCATAAAGCTCATAAAATATAGTCAAAGAATCCAGCATCCGTGTGATGTTAGCACAAAATGCTACCAGATGAAAATATTCCAACTTAAACTRCACATACTCATAATGCTACTTTTCAAATAATGAATTTCAAACATTAGATGAATATTAGAGGATATTTAAAGGAGATCAATTATGGGTCCTAGAATTTTTTATGGTATGTCTGTGGGCTATCCAGACCATGGTCATTCAACTTAATGCACAAAAAAATTCTCAGATAATAAAATTTCCCATTWTCTAGTTCTGCCTGCTCTGACTTCCGTTCAGAAGAGCTGTTTATGTTAATGAGCTCTGTTGGTAACGCCCTCCAAAAATCTGTTGACATTAACTCCGCCCTCCAAAAATCTGTTGACATTAACTCCGCCCTCCAAAAATCTGTTGACATTAACTCCGCCCTCCAAAGCCAGCGTTTAATGTTAGCATGGCTAATAATAGCAGAAGCTCCRTTGTACAACCATATGAGAGACCCAGAGGCAGAGTCGTGGTCCCAGCTTCTTCTTCTTTTTTTTTCTCCCTCCTCTGCTCTGCGCTCACTCTGCATGCTGTTACGAGAGCAGGGAGCAGCAGCAGCAGTCAAAATACCTCAGAAACTCGAACAAATAGGCTTTAACAAGGCTTTAATAAGCTGAACAATAGAGGTACATGAGAAAATGTGTTCATAACGAATGAAAAAAAAAATTAAATAGTGTCCATGCCAGTCTCGAACCCTGGTCTCGCACTCTCTGGTCCAACACTCTGACACACCATGAATTTTTTTTTCCAAGATTAGACATACGTTTGAATATTTAACAATGGTTTCCTAACTGAGTAAACTATTTTTTGTAATGTTGGACAATGATGATACATAGAGTGATTGCAGTGGTTTTAGAGTTGTAACATTAGCTTGAGACCAAATAGGTAAACAGTGAATGATTTGGGACAAAATCATAGTGTGCATGTTTTAGCTGCCTGTGTGGACATCTGATGACGAATATGTTTGAAGTTACTGAGGTTAAATTTGATCCAGTTACAGGCCCTGAGCTGATGTCAAAAGCCTCAAGGAAACTATTATATGACCTTAAGGATTTTTAAAAAATGTAAGTACTGGCACTACGTATGCAGCACTTATTTCTTTGAATTTACTTTTCATTTCTGATGTGTAAATTCTGCAATGACTTCTAGAAAATCTTTAGTTATTAAAATCTTCACTTGTCTAAAGACTCTAGTTGCTGGTAACCAGTGAGGAAAGCAATGTTTTGTTGTATGTATTTATTTATTTTAATATTCAAATGAATCCTGGACTTAGCTTGCCTGTGGCTCCTGGAGGAAATGTTTGATTTTAATGTTTATCACTTACTTTTTGGTCTTTGCTGGGATCCAGAACTGGCTGTGAAAGCTTCACCAACCTGACAGTTACTGGGAGCTCTCACTGGACAGTTTAAAATACTTAAAGACCAGCACTGCTGCCAAATCTTTTACTGCTGCTGGAACAGGTTCTACAGCAAAATTGTTTGGACATTTATCATCTGCAAACCTGAATTTTGGAAGCTTTTATTGGCACAACGACACAGGTCCTATGTTTTTTTGTTCAATTAATGTGTGGATAAATGTTCGATGTCGGATAAAAGTAAAGTATAAACAACCTGGGTATATAAAAAAGTTAATTTCTTGGGTGTTTTGAGCAGTTGTAAGCAGGAGACAGTTTTGTCATCAAGCTGTGAATTTGTATTTTATAAAATTATTTTAATATTCTTTAGATCGCATTCAAACAATAGGTTTCTTTGCAATGTAACACTTTGAATTTTAAACCTTTCATCAAATTTTCAACAATAGTTTAACCTTATCAAACTTGCGTAGCTGAAAGATGATCAACAATGATTTAGTTTTTTTTACATTTATACCAATCCTGGTCTTCGAGGGCCGCTTTCCTACAGGTTTCATTTATTTCCCTGCTCCAACACACCTGATCCAGTGATTGAATCACCTTTTCAAAGTCTGAAGAAGCTTTAACAACCAGTTCACCATCCAGGAGCAGGATTGGACACCCTTAGTTTAAATATTTGAACACATCCTCAATCCATTTTAGAACTTATTTATGCAGCGCATTGCTGTGAGGGGCTATRCATTTGTACCTTACATTACCTGTACATTTGTATTTATAAAAGTGTGTGAGARTCCTTTCAGATGACATGATGATCTGTGGATCCATAATGTCAATCAAAGGGGAGGGCAAAACAGCCATTTCGACGTGATAGTATATAAATTTGAAGCCCCCCGAGCACAGAGGTCTCCAACTCTGATACTCATTGCACTGTCCTGCGTGTTTTAGCTGTTCCCCTTCTTWAACACACCTGACTGAAATGAGTTATGGACTGGCTTGTACTRAACTTGTTGGCATTCGAAGGAGGTAATTCAACTGTTTGAATCAGTTGTGTTGAAGCAGGGAAATGGCTAAAACRTACAAAACACTYGCTATGAATGCACAAAATTCTTTGCTTGTATTGAAATGTATTCGATTTATACAATTTGAAAATATTGTTTATGTGGGCCAAAACTTAATCTGATCATGATGTGCATTTACATGCATCAGGCTTTTAATCAGAATCAACATACTGAAAAAACAAAACAAAACAAAACAAAAACAAAAAACAGAGCAGAAGTAGTTCTTCCTCAGTGATGAATGTAAGCAAATGTTCTGTCTTCTGAGCACCCAGAGTGGACCTGCACCAGGTTTTAGTGAGAGTGGAGACATTGCTGGACCATGAAGGCAGCTGATGATTTTGAGCTCTTTCAAAAGTGTTTTCTGACCAATTTTGTTTCCTGACACATTGCCAGCGAGCCAGTTGCAAACACGTCAGGTTGACATAGCTTTCCACAAGCAGAATAACATAAACAGAATAAGTGTTTACATGCACACCGTTCAGATTAACAACCTCTATAAACCATCCCTCATTTGGAATACAAATTAATTCTGATCAAGTTGAATCGAATCAGAATATTCCGATTGGCGAGTTTACACAAAACATTTTTATTCCAATTGGTCGATCATTCCGCTTACTTATGTTCTTGTAAACTACTGAGGACTAGAATTGGGGACCTCTRCCCTAATGGAATCTGCAAGTCCTTGTATTCAAATCTACATCAAAACACCCTGCAGGTTGGCTGCTAGTTAAGARAGGCTGCAGTTTTTATTTTGAATTAGACATTTAGTAACTACACAGAAATAGCAATGAAAATCAGTCATGAAGCTATTCCATGTTTTAACTATATCTATAAACTTTTCAAGTGAATAAATGTATTCTGCTGTATGATAAGAAACACTATAATTTAATACATAATAAACAGCTAGTTATTTAATCATGACCCAGGCTTCTACCACTATTGTGGTTTTATCTTGTTGTCACATCATCTTGTGGAAAAAAAMATTATTGTTCACTTGTTTGTGATAATGAAAGGAATAATCTGCAGCTTCTGGAAGGCTAGCTTATATTCATTGTTTTATAAAGTTTAYATTAACAGACAATAAAACATCTGATTTATGTCCCTCTGTAATGAAACTGCATGCAGGAGGAAATGTTTAGTTGTGAGTCTCCTGAACAATTTAGCTCCGTGTTTTTAATACTTAAGTTTGCTGTGGACTACAGAGGTACCGCATGATTCTAGAAGTTTTAAACAATAAAAACGGCTTCATACCCTGGCTGCAACAGAAACTCTGCATCTACTGACAGTTTAAAGATGGATATTTAATCATAAAAAAATCAGTTGCTGCCTGGTGCTTTTACTACACCAAGTCCAAGCTTATGTGATGTTTGTGATGTTCTAAACTGTGTATTTTAGAACACCTGACTTGATTTAACAGTGTTTTTTCATACATGATGCTACAGACAAAACTGGCAGCAAGCTGTGAAAATTTGTTTTGAACCCATATGTGAGCTGGAATCACATGTAACAACACTTATTCAGTGATTCAACTGAAATCAGTGTGATTCATCTATGAGCAGAATTTGTTCTGAGACAAAATAGAATCAAGCAATTTTTGAGATGACTAAAAATGAAATAACTAGCATTCCTTAAAATAATGCATTTAAACCACCTTACATGCTGATTTTCTAAACAAAAATCTTGCAGAATTAATTCAACGATTAATTATGAKTTTCATTAAAATCCAGGTACCACTTTACAATAAGGGTCCCCTTATATATGACTTAGGTTATTCATTCATCTGTAAAAACTTTATAAATCATCACTTTATATTTGTAAATCCATCCATCCATTTTCAGTACACGCTTATTCCTTTCAGGGTCGTAGGGGTCACTGGTTCCCATGTCCAGCTGTCACAGTATAATATGTATATATT
>NW_013952426.1:746237-747409 GCF_001266775.1 Austrofundulus limnaeus | reverse complement strand
ATATGTAATACTGTATTGTATTACTACATTATACATATTCACAATTATCAAAGGGGGCCTTATTGTAAAGTGTAAAACAGTACACTATTTTTAAGGCTTCCTTATGGCATTTATACACATTTATTAGTTATTATTAAATAGCATACCTATTGTCTTACACTTTATAATAAGGCTCGCTTTGACAWTTGTGGATCTGTATAATGCAGTAATACAGTACAATGTTATGTAAAGTATGTGTTTCCAAACCATTATTGTATTTACAAAGTAGAAATATAGTCTGAAATGTTTAATAAAGCAACTTTARATGTATTATGTACATGAACAGATTTGATTCATTATTTGGCAAGAAACCGGACAGTTTTGTCTCTTTCTCATCCTTAATTAATGCATAAAAACAATTATAAATGATCTATAAAGTGTTTATAGATGAATTAATAACCTATCTATAAACATTTTGTAAGCCATCTTTAAGGGGAGCCTTATTGTAAAGTGGTACCAAAATTCATCCTGTTGTTTTATTGATATTTTGCTAACATAGATAAATGATGGACTCAAGCTGTCAGCATATACGTTTAAACACATATCTCATGGAATTTAGCCCTCAGAGTATTTGTTGAGGATCAGACTTATCCAGTACCACACTGGATTTTAGCTTGTCTCCTAATTTGACTGTTAAAGCTAAGGTTGATTAGCTGTGGTAACCRTCTTACCATTTGATTGAATCCAAATGTGAATCAGCTGTAGGGCTATCCAATGATTTATTTGTGGGACATTCAATAAAATCTGTCTGATGGTTCATGAGATATTTTGCTAACAGACAACCACTCACACAGGCAACTCAACAAAAACATGAAATCATACCTGAAATCTTTAGCTTTGTGAATTTCTTACTGTGCTTGAAAATAACAGCAAAGATTTAACAAACTCTCAGACTCCAAATACTTTTTAAGTGTTGTTTTTAAAAAAGCTGGCGCTAAATTCTTTTGTTGCGGAGGCTGATAATACAAAGCATCAATTTTTTTGCAGGTTAAATAGAAAAACACAGACAAACTTCTGAGGAGCAGACAATGGAAGATAATTTCTGCTTGCAGTAAATGCTTTTATCAAAGTACAAATTACATTTGCTTTTACTGCAAAGAAAATGGCACACACACACACACACACACACACAC
>NW_013952426.1:742555-745147 GCF_001266775.1 Austrofundulus limnaeus | reverse complement strand
GTTGGGTTTCGTTAAAAAGTTTTAGGAAAGATTTTAGAATGAATTTTCTTACAAATATTTAACATAACTCAATATTTGATTTGCACCAGGTTCGGTGTATGGGAATTCTGTGACTTCACAGAAATGCAGGGTTTGACACCACTGCCTGGGGCGCAGCTCCTCAGCCTCTCTGTGGAAGCAGCAGATAAATGTAAACATAACATATACCTTCGGCTTTTGGTTCATTTCTATGGGATCATGTTCATTTTGTTTTTATTTCCTTTAAGAAAAAAAATGGGTTTAAAATACCTATTTATGATCTCTGTTTACATATTTCTGTTGCTGAATTTATAAATTTGATTTTGGTAAAACATTAACTACTCTATCAAAATGGCCTTTTAAAATATAGCAATTTGTATTCAGATACCTATACAACACTCTGCTATAGCTGAATATGAATGCATCTTGCAAAACGAAACGAAAAAAAAAACCACACTTTTTATCTGTTGCTAAATGCAAAGCCAGTTTTTCTTTCTTTTTTTGTTGTTTTTTGTTTTTGCCTGTGTTTCTGTGAATGTTTTGTACTATTAGCAAAACATCCCATAGACCAGTCGGCAGATTTTAATAGGAGTCTCAAAAGTCATCATTGGACTTCTGCAACCATTCAAGATGGTCGCCACAGCCAGCTTAAGAAGGACTATAGCAGCCAATTTTACAAATACTGAGGCAAGAATTGATATGGCAGCAGTTGGGTATCAGTTTCAAGACACACCCCAAATGCTAACTATTAGCATGAAATTTGCTTTTAAAGCTTTGCTATTAGGTATTTAAGTCAACTCTGTTTGTTAGCAAAATATCTCATGAACCACTGGTTGGATTTCAACACAACTGATCAGCACTGTTCCACACAAAAATCTGTATAATCCAGTAAATCTTTCAAATGTGCAACTAAAAATGAGTGTGTTTGTAGCTGGGACTCTCCCCAGTCACATGTTCTGAGCTCTACACTTTTTTATGACAACTTTACTTAAAACTTTGGCGTTTCCTTGTTTGAGTTAGCATTGCCTGTTTGTTAGAAAAATTTGTCATGAACCACTGCAATGGTTGGTGAAACTCTGAAAGTACGTGTTCGATGCACATCTAAAACTCATCAGCTTTTCAGGTCAAACTAATTCTTGATGGATGACAGCTAAGCAACTTAAAACCCACAAAAAAATGGCGACAACTATGTCCCTTTTTGTCGCAAGATGCCCTTCATTTAAAACTCTGGCAACAGTTAAGAAACAGCTAGGCCTTTAATAAAGTAATCCATTTTATTTTATTTTCATTTTTTATGATGACTGGAAAAATGTTCAGTAATCTTTGTTGCAGGAGCAGTATATAGAAATAAAGAAGCGGTGAGATGAAGCTGTGCTGCTGAGTGGGCGTCGCTCTTTTCTAAACCCTGAGACAAAAGAAGTCCATATTGTGTGGATCGCAGTGAACAGCTGTCAACGTTCTTCTTGATCCTTTCCCGTCGCCGGCTTCTGTTCCTGACGACTCTGTTTTAATCCCTCATTTGTTTTGATGAGAGGTGGTGGAGGTACATGACAAGTGTWTGAATGATCCTCCACTAAAAACATCAAAAAGAAGACGCATGCAAGAATACTGGGCTCTTACTATCCCCCTATCCCCATCCTGCCAATAAAGTGTCTGCAATGAGGGCTCAGCTGTGTACTGCTGAGCAGTGGTGTCAGTCAATTTTTTTTATATGACTAGAACATGTTTTTGTTGTTGCCAGCTGTAAATTTTATTAACCGCTCAAAACCACTGATCTAAAAAAGACTATCCTAATGGTTTCAGGGTGTTCAGTTAGCCACTGTCCATTCTGTTACAGCAGAGCACTTTTCACAGTCATGGATTTGACATCCCCCTGCAGCTCTGGTGTAATTAATCACATCTACCGAGGCAACTTTTCATTAGGTTGTCCCAGTTCTGAAGGTATGATTCATCCTGGTTTAYTGAAATGGTTTTCTGGGACGATCCACAAAAAAAGATAAAGTTTCCTCTGATAATAAAACAGATTTAAACTTTAGACAATAAACTGTACACATGTAATATGACCCTTTTTTGTTTGAGTCCACAAATCTACTTTTTCACCATGTGATTAAGCTGCCAGATCAACTACATTCTCCTAAAATACACCTTTAGTGGAACATTTTAAATACTGAGATGCAGATCTCTGCTTTGAATCAAACAGGATTATAATGATTTATGAAACAAGGGGCCTCATGCAAGAACATGTTCGTATTCTTCTCCTAAATTTCTCTTACTTTTGTTCGTACAAAGGGTTCGTACGAACACGTCACGTCAGATTCAACAAACTCTTCTGTCTTCAGGAAAATTGTGTAAATGAGCTGCGTAAATTCCACCTGTTCTATCCAGCTGCTTGTGCACGCGAGAGGAGATTAGCATAATCATCACCCCAAAAACACCATATAAGGCTATGTTCCCTGCCTCAGATACAAGGAAGTGTTCATTCATTCATGAAAATTACAGCGAAAAATGAAAAGAAAAACTTTACAAGTTCAGAGATTGAAGTCCGTCTGCCAGAGATCCAGAAAAGAAAATCTG
>NW_013952426.1:739823-742006 GCF_001266775.1 Austrofundulus limnaeus | reverse complement strand
CTCCTAAATCACTCGTACGCACAACTTAAGAACAAATCTGTGCGTACGAACGGTTCTTGCATGAGGCCCAAGGTCTATAAAGATCTCAACAGTTTTTTTCCCAAACACTTTTTATAGTCCTGTATTTCAGTAGTTAAAGTGAATATTATCTAGAATTAATTAAGTAATGTTCAGTAGTCCCACTAGCAGCCCTCCCCCAAAGGCTACTAGCTAAAACAATTTACACAGAGGTCATCAAATTTRTTTGTAATAATAACCTTGATCTAACCTTTAGGTTTAGGTATCCTGGTGGGCACTTGAAGGGAAAATGGTTTGTCCTTGGAGAATTTAGGATCTTGTGCACACTAATATTGCTAATAAACACACCAACTGCACTATGGTCATTTTAATTGTACATATTATTTAGATTTACTATCATTTTCAGAAGTTATGTGTTATCCATTGTCCATGGCTCCTTGGCGCTCCTGTATTTTTATAAAAACCAACAACTGATAGTGCAGAGATCTTTCTCTTTTTTTCTCTCTTTCTSTCAATATYAAAAAAGAATCATTCAGAATTTAGATAACATTGGCCTAAATTTCTTTCAAGACTGTTCTTTCAGGTACTTCTCAAAGGGTTTTTGTAAGCATAATTTATTTTTTTTATATTTAAGTCTGCAGGCAAATATCTCCACCTAAAAGAGATACAGACGTATGTCCTTGGAATTTAAAAGCAATATTGGCCTCACATAATTTAGATCTGCCTACTGGAGAGTTGCAGTCAAGACCACCTAACTGGAGTCTAAGAGTGTGTCAAGACTGAGACAAGACCAGACCTGTTGAGACCAAGACTGGAGGAGGGAAAAACAGAGACCAAGAACTTAAAATAAAAAAAGAATACACACACACACACACACACACACACACACACACACATATATATCCTAACAAATACAAAATACACATGTAGCTAACTTAATAATATTGATTAAATCTATTTGTGTGAGGGTCAGGAGAGAATATTGGTACACAGGCAGATAGCTATTGTAGGCTAGCTAGTTTTATTAAAGTGCTCACTTTCTTGGAGGGATGCGAGTGAAAGTGGGTTGGGATGGGTGACAATGTTAACAAAAATACATAATTAGTGATATCTCAACATTTGTGGTCTTGACCGGTCTTGAAATCAAATCAAATCACAAGTCGTCAATGTCAGAGACGAGACCAAGACCAATACAAAGTGGTTTTGAGACCACTGAGTACAACAACACTGTGTCAACAAATTCATTGGAATTATATCCTTCAAACTTATTTTACTTCTAGAAGACTTTATAAATTGGAGAATCTATCACACCCACATGACCTCTGGAATCAACAGCCTCAGGATTACAAGACTGTGGACCTGATAGCTGAACTACAGCAGCCCCCTTAGCAACTAAACAAGAAGTAGGTGGAAAATAGTCCAACTTTAAACTGTAGAGACAAATTGCAACAACTGAAAACATGTAACCCTACTGCCAATGTTTTTGGATCAGTTTGTTCATATGTCAATGTGTGTATGTTTTTTTTGGAATTTGTTTTTAAAACTTTGTTAAAAGGTAAGGTTCAAAAAGACATCTAGTTTTAGACAATAAAATGTTTACAGTTGTGTTAGTTTTTTACTGTTGCAACACACACAACTTTTTTTCTTACCTGGACATCAATAAAGAGCTCTTCATGAGTGTTGCAAACTGATGCAACAAGCTGCTGACCAAGTGTATGTGTGTGATGAGCTGGTTGTTTTTGTCAAAACACCAATATTTCAACCCCCAGGGAAGGAGAGCAGGCTGGCTAACACCAGACTCCCAATCCTTCATTTTATTTTTTATGTGTAAACATTTTAGCTTTTCCCTGAAACATTATTTTCACGTCACAATACTACAAGATGTGCAATAAAACATACTCATGAGTCACACACACACCCGCAAACTGTAAGTGTTAAAGGTCTTATTAGGACCTAAATGCAGCATGCATTGGACCAGAGAGCTACAGGGTATGTGCTGTGTTGCCCTGCTGCTGCAGACATTAGAAAGAAATGCTTCAACACTTTAGAAAACTGAACGTATTGAACCTGCATCCAAAGGCAAAAAGAAAATGTTTTTTTTGTGTGTGTGTGTGTGTGTGTGTGTGTGTGTGTGTGTGTGTGTGTGTGTGTGTGTGTGTGTGTGT
>NW_013952426.1:736454-738614 GCF_001266775.1 Austrofundulus limnaeus | reverse complement strand
AGTAATGACTTTCTACCTCTTGCTTTTTAAAAAATGTAGTAAAGTACAGATAACTATGTAAAAATATTAGAAGTAGAAGTAAAATGTAGGAAATAAAGTGCAGATACACAAAAAATTATACTTAAGTACAGTAACAAAGTGTTTGTACTTAGTTACTTCACAAGTCTGGGTAAAACAAGCAGTTTTTGCCGATACTTMAAACTTACTTAAAAACAAGTGTGACAGCTGGAAAACTCTCCATTGGATAATGCTCATCCTCAAGCTCATGACCACGTCCCCACTTCTTGGGATGGGACCGACCCAAACCTAGAGTTTTCTCTGTGGATCATGGTAGCAGTGAACTTCCTTACCTGTGTACAGAAGTAAAAATTAAACATATTTTCTTACTCCATATAAAACAGGAGAAAAATATTTCACACAAACTATTCCCAAAAAAATTGATGTGACGTCTCCTCTTTTTTATTTATTTTTTTTATTTTTTTTGTCCAGTCATGACTCTGCCTGGACTTTTAATTTCCTTTTTTTAAAATTAGGATTCTGTTTTGTTTTTTGAGTTCTAGGCTCAATCCCCCAGCTGATTGTGAAACTAAAACTGATATTCTGGAGCCAACCAAATTCAAGATGGCTGCYGCAGCTAATTGACATTAACTAACACAAAAACCAGCTTTACATCTGTCCATTTTACATATATTGATCTAAAACTGAATGTGGTGTAGCTGAGAGCATCATCCTCAACACATACTGAGTGTTTGACCAGTCTGTTTTTTTCTCATCACTCGAACATTACCCCAAAACTCTGGCATWAAAAGTGGCAGCTGGTATGCTTTCTGGGACAGAACTCTAACCCATTAATTATATTATAATTTCTAAAGTTAAATTTACTTAGCAATGCTCTTTCTTTTTGACTTTTTCTGTAAATCTGAAACAAATAACAGCTGTAAGGATTCTACAACAGCTCCCTTTTCAACATTGTTTGTGTATGAACCCATTTGACTCAAGTTAAACCATATTTTATAAATAGAATATGAAGTTTATTCCTTCAGGTGATGTGCAGYGCATGCAGCTCCCCTTGTTTCTGCATCTTTAGGTTTGATGAACAACTTGAAGTCGCTGCAGTCCAGATATTTGGATTTGAGGAACACAGAGATTTCGTCAACGTGAGCTTTTAAAATAGATGCAAAACAAAAGGTACAACTACCTAAGACTGTCCTTAGGTGCCTTTCTAAATAAAAAGCTGCCTTGCTCGCTGTGGAGCTTCCCTGCTAGTGATGAATACCTTGCGCAGCTTCAAGTTAACCAAGTTCATATTGAAACACTCCTCGAAGCGTTGCCATCAATCAATGCCTCTCCCAGTCGCTGTCAAGTGATCTTGCCTGTCTTCTCTCGCTGCTCTCTCTCTTTCTGTGTGTGTGTGTTTGTGTGTATGTGTGTGTGCCACAACAATATCCGGCCTAGCTCATTTGCTTCCATTACGAAGGCGGCACAGGCTCACTCTTATTTCCCTCCTGACGCCTCGGGGCCACCGGATTCAACATGCTCTGCACTCTCCAGCCTCCCTTTAACCACTTGCTTATTCGTCACAGACGCGCTGGGCTGAAAGACAGCAAATTTTGTAAAGGCAAGTAGCCCAGATCGACAAACAGACAGGAGTGTATGCCCCACATAGTGTGTGTGTTAGTGTGTGCGGGTTTGTGTGTTAGTGGCCACATTTTGGCTGAAGCAAAGAGAGTGAATTAGAAGGTTTAAAGAAAGGGGAGGGATGTATTTNTTATATATTTATACTTCTCATTCAACCACAGTTAAATTCACTCTATCTACGAGGCACAATTTATATGGATAGTATATTTTTTTACAACAAGCTGGAATGAAAACAAGTAAAAATGAAATAAAAGTAACGACTTTCTACTTCTTGCCTTTTTTAAATGTAAGGTAGTAGAATGTACCGATAATTGTGTGAAAATGTAAGAAGTAAAAGTAAAAAGTAGGCTGAAAAATAATTACTCAAGTAAAGCACAGATACCCAAAAATTCTACTTGACGGTAAAGAAGTATTTGTACTTAGTTACTTTACAGCTCTGCTGCCCATGTTGTAGAGGTTAGAGTCTGACTGATTAATTGAGTCTGTGGACAGGAGTCTTTTATACAGGTGACACTTTAAAAC
>NW_013952426.1:734983-736444 GCF_001266775.1 Austrofundulus limnaeus | reverse complement strand
GCATCCTGGCTGCCCTCACCTCCACTCCTCCATCCTCTCCCCGGCTTCCAGCCTATCRCAGCAGAGGAAGGAGTGGCTTCCCACCACAGGAAGGATGGACAGAGCTTGTTGAGAGAGGAGGAGATGAGAGTGTTCGGAGAAAAGAGGTGCTGTATCTTGTTCCTGGGCTACTTGGAGAATGCATGACAAACCCGTGGCGCAGAGAGACTGGGATTAATAATAATAATAATAATGCTAATTAAAAAAACATTCAGAGAGACGTGGAGGAGGATGTTTTAGTTCGTAGCTCCACCTGGCCGTCTCTCCGCTCCGGCCGCAGGTGCGCTGCATCCTCCCTGAAGAGAGTTGCCTTGGATTATTTCTCACCCTCTGCTTGTTTCCCAAAGCAAAACTGGCTCAGCCATCGCGCCCCAATCCTGTCGGAACTCTTCTTCTGGCTCAAAAAACAAAACAAGCCTCATTCGGAGCTTTGTAAATTCGCGCACTGCTCCCTCAGACTGGCTCTGAACGCGGATTACTTTCTGCTCTGAAAGGAGAAATCTCCTCCCCTCCCATCCGCGGGCTCCAAAACTTGAGTGCTGACTGCTTCATCTTTGTTTTTCATAGCTCAACAAGAGGACAATGTCTGGATTAATAATGCAGCCGTCGCTTCACGCGCCCCCGTGCAAAGGGGAAGAGTGAGGAGAGGGAAGAAGAGCTGACTGGGAGGAGGTGGCGGGTTTTTTTTCTTCCTTTTTGGCTGCAGTCCACTTGTTCTTTGGCGCATTTGCTCTCCGATCTCTCTTCACTGGATTCACCGACCGACGGCTCAGGAAGACGCGCGGGGAGGACTGCGTTCACACCCTGGGTGAGTTTTGGATTCTCAAATTGTGAGTTACGTTTGGGGCGGGTGGTAATACGAACCGGGTCGCTGCTGTGCGTTTTATCTTATTTTATTTAGTGGGTTTTTTTTTTGTGCCATTCGCGTCTTTACGCGCGGCGCGCCGTTTGGGTAGATGTGCACGAGACCAGGCTGAATCTGGACGGTCAGTGACGCATGATCCATCATGGAGACTGAAAAACAGAGGCRGCAGACGGGCTTTTTAATTTGCATGGATCTCATGAAAGACTCGTTTGGCTGTTTCAGCACCACGAAGGTTACCCTGAAACCCTCAGCAGAATGTTGCGCAAAATTAAACTCTTAGAACTTTTAGACGCAACCACTTTATTCAGAGAGTCTCTGCAGGTGTTTGTGTGCTCAGGTAAAAGTTTTTGCACATAATGTGCACTTTACAGTAAATACTTTCCTCATTCTGTTCGTGCTCTGGACACGTGTGATCCTCTAACTTCACAACACAATCATTTGTGTCACGCGCATCKTGTAGTCCCATCCAATCTTCAGGTTGAATCTGACTTGTCCGTCAATCTTTTTTTTTTTTTTTTGCTTTATCTCAGCATCGTGTGTGTGCTCCTCCTGTCTTA
>NW_013952426.1:728116-734663 GCF_001266775.1 Austrofundulus limnaeus | reverse complement strand
GGGATATCTGTACTAAGCACAGTCCCAGGCACAGATCATGTTCCACTCCAGAAGGGGTCTTGTTAAACAAACCAGGGTGTGAGATTAAAAAGAATCTCAGTCTTAGAGTGCTCAGAAGACAAAAATCACATCTGCAAATACATCAAGAGAATCCAATCAGTGAGCATGCCCACATGTAGATCATTTACCTGGTGAGCTGAGCTGTCGTCTTCATCTTGTGTCTTTGAAGACAAGAAAGTGTTGGAAAACAGCTCAAGTTGGAAGGGAGGGTTCCGGCAATGCCAACTGTAAATACTACAGTGACGCACACAGGTGTGTGTTCAGAACAGAAGCTATTTGTCAAAGTTTAGACTGTGTTATGTGTTGGTCTCGAAGAGAATTCCATGTCAAGTATGGTTTGCAATCATTACTGTGACTGAAACTTGTAGCATAATGGTCAAAGATTTGTCCCTCTGTTGAACTGTTTCCCCAGTTTGTACCAAGTTGCACTAAGCGGTTRCCATTTTGTACTATGTGGTTAGTAAATCATTAATACTTTGCACCTGTGCACTTAAACAGTTGCATTTATTACTCATATACTTACCATATGCATACAACCCTGAATGCTCTCGAGTGCAGAGGCATCACCTTCATAACCACGCTTACGTTCAAAWACTGCATATTTCATTGTCAATATTATGAAACAAAATACTGTTTGCACAATTAATTTTGTTTCACTTTTCATTTATCTGCAACCAAGCCTTACCACACCAACAATGACAATAAAAGTGATCCAAATCCTATTTTAAATGTAAAAGTGTCTTTTAATAGACAAAATCATCGATAGTGTCGTTGCCAAGGTGGGTGCGAAACAGTGTTTTTGAAGTGGTCTGAGGCAGGTACAGTGTGGASGGTGGTGGGTAGGAAAAACATGACCTGGAGCCAAGTTAAGGACTTTTCAASTTGCTCAGAAATATCCATATGTTGTCTTGTAAATGCCTAAAGCAGGGCTATTCAACTACATTTCTCCGGAGGCCACAGTTACTGCAGGCCAACAGCACAGGGGTCGAGCATCCAACAATTGAAGTCATTACGTAAGTAAACCAAGTATAACAAAGATCTGTTATCTATGAAATAATTTGTTTTGCTGCATTTAACCATGTATACAACATACAGAACTCTATAATAAAAGTAGTGATAATGAAACAATATCAAAAACACAAATATTTTGACATCTCTGACTTCCCAAATTTTTAAACCAATTTTATTTTCACTTTCATAATTTTATCTTCAACTCCTTGTAGTTTTAACTGTCTTGGATGTTCATAGAAATGGTTTTTACCATCGTCTAGCCAATATTCAGATGTTTGTGTAGAAATCAAACATGTTTGTGTCTAACTAAACAAACCTAGGRTAATTAAAGTAGAAAACCAGGGGTTTGGGTTTAAGAGATAAATGAACAAATGGGTGGGGCGAACTTTGGTCACTTAGAGCCACATTCGGCCCGCGGGCCACCAGTTGAACAGCCTTGGCCTAAAGTATTAAATTACACTCGCTGTGAAACCAGTAGAAATTGTCTGGTGAGCTCTAATTGACAGTAAAATGTGAAACACTTGGGGTCAGATTTATAAAGGATTGCGTAGAAACCATACTAAAAGTAAACATACGGCCAAAATTCAGTTTTATAAAACCATGCGTACGCATGTTTCTGCGCACCTTTCATTTATAAATCACAGCCACACGTCAGAGTTTGCGCTCAAGGTCCCGCCTCAGGTTCTACCCTCTACACGCCCACACTCAACCATAAACAGTCAATGCAAAGTACCTCATGAATGTTAAGATATATTTAAATCAGTCAGCTGATCAATGTCAAAAAAAGTGATTGGTTCAGACTTGCGCTCTGTTGTGCTTCTGGAGGATGACAGGTGCTGACAACTGCTCACGTGAACAGAATGTCTGTAATTGACAGATWTTCTCTGATTTTGCAGGTTTACAGATGTTTAGAGTAATCTAATGATTTTTATCAAAAACTTAACTTCCCTGCTGAGCCTGCAGGACGATAAAAAACAAAATTAAATAAGTCAGATAAACTTAGAAATAATTTCACCACTCGTCTCCCTCCTCCCCCTCCTCTGTAATCTGCACCCCCCCCCCCCCCGCGCGCGTGACAGATACGGACTTTAAAAAGTAAAGTTTTATAACATCCATACTGGCGAGGGGGCGCGCCCTGCTCGTACCCAAAGCGTAACTTTTGCTGTCGTGCTGTTGAAATGTCTCTTGTCAGGGAGGGCTCTGTGGGTCAGGGTCGTGAGGAGGAGGAAAGAAATTAATGAGTTGCTTGAACTTTTATTTAAGATTTAAGTTTTTTTTATTTCAAAGGTCCTCATGGCTCAGCAGCAGAAGCATAAATATTACTGTTAAGAAAGCTGATGATAAAGYTGAATAAAAATCTAAGTCTGATTCTGAAGGTAAATTAAATATCTGACAGTGATCATTACACAGTGTGGCTCTAATTCCTCACTTCACCATCTGTGTCGCAGTTTCCCGTCTCCAAAATTAGCGTACRCATGGGTCAGAGCTGGCGTGAGGCACCGCACATTTTCACATCAAGTTTGGATTTTATAAATCACAACCTTGKCGTGAAAAGTGGCGTACGCAAGTTTCTGGGCTCATATTGTGCGTACGCAAGTTTTATAAATCCGATCCCAGGTCTGAATCACTGACTTTTTTCATATCAGTTCATGCCACCCACAAATCTGAAWCAAGACATCCTGATGATTTTTATTTAATCAAGATCTGCATAAGTCCAAGACTTCTAAACTATTACATCAGTATTTATAATCCACCTTGGAAAATACACATACAGTATTAACTAAACTGTGGTCCCTATTTTGTGTTTCTGGAAATCACACARTTGTAACAAATGTAGCAAAACAACACTGCTGTGACTTACTGTTATTGGTCTAATTTACATTTTTTAGCACAACACTAAACTAACATTGCCTTGATATAATCTCACTATTTGAGTTTTAATTGTACTAAAATGCTAAAAAAAGAACAACTAGCTTTGTTTTACAGCAATGAAACCCAATCAAAAGTCACACCTAACCAATCATTTTGAGTGGGTAAGTGCTTCTATACTGGACACAGTTTTCACGGTAATCAACTGAAAAACTGATTTTGTTTTAATTCACAGAAAGTAGTCACAAACAAATGGTCCAATGCGTTAGCTTTTAATTAAATCTCCTAAAGAGCACAGCAGCCTCCCTATGAGAAAATGATTGCACCTCTTTTAATAGTAGAATTGCAAGTTGCCCTATGAGTGCACATTGTATTGATGTTCTTAAAGGTAGTGAGAGAGTTATGAATACAGCTGCTGGGTTTTGTGCATTATAGAATTTGTCGACAAAAAAGCCTTTAGCATTTTAAAACAAAGCTTCAGCCTTCATTTAATTAAACAAAAGCCTGTGATTAGACTTACCCTACGATGTTAGATAATCAGTGGAGTACTGGAATGGTTCCATTTGTTAACGATGCACAGAAAATGGATTAAAAACTTCAAATGTGAACAAATCATGTTTTAAAACTTGGAAGGAAATGTATGCACTTTATAATTCTTTGTACTGGTCTCTGTTTCCTTTCAATGCAAATGCATCTCAGAGCACTTACATAATACCCAGCATGTTTATTGAATTCTTGCCTAAAGCCATGCATTAGGCCGCACATTACACCTGTTATATGTGTAGAAAGGACCCTAATTCAATTTGGTTAGTATTTGGTTCTCTTGGTTGAGCATCATAAATCCATAGTAGGTGGAATGAAACCCAAGAGTCACTCCCTTGCTGATATGCATTCCTTCAGCATGGCAACATTTGAAAAGCCCAATCAAATTAGAGCTAAATCAAACCACCTTTCATTTAGCTTTGGACTCTGTGGAATCCATTTAAAAGCTTTTGACACTCCCCAGTCTGCTTCTTTAAAACTGATGAAGATGAGGAAAAGTATATTCATCTGTACTGAAATGACTTGTATGCTCATACTGGCATACAGCTGAACTAGAMTGACCTGAGCAGACCTGTTTCATTATCTGTTTCATTGTCTGTTTCTCTTGATTAGATCTTCTGAAAATATTATTTTTAAAATTCAAATGGAAGAACTTGACACCTTTTATGATTCAGGTCAGGATTATAATCGTTGTCTTTGTACAACAAAATGTATGGTGCAATTCTCCAGTGCAAATAAACACAACCATTCAAGTTCAAACTAAATTATGAAATACATAGCAAAAAAGTGAAGAAAAAAAATCTATTACCATTGTAATCTGTAACTGGTTTCATCCACGTCACATCATGTTGCACCTGTCCCTTAACTGATATTGACTTAAAGCTGTATTGTAGATATGAAACTGTATAGTATTTAAAACACGAAAGGTCAGATTTACCACTTAGCACCAATCAACATGGTGATGACTGAAGGATAGAAACTGTTCCTWCGTCTGCTAGTTTTAGTRTTTATAAATCTGAAATGCCTGCCTTCAGGCATGTCCTGGGTGTGATGGGTCCTGAACAGGCTTTTAGCTAGAGGGACATTGATGCCCTCTTTGGTTTTGTGATGCCTCATTTCSGTGTAAGGATGCACTTAGGGCATTATGCCGATCTTTGGGTTCGCAGAGATTTAACCGCCATTTTTTCTGGATGAGATACAGCTTTCACTCTCAAGCACGCTAGAAAAGCCTACTAGCCAATCAGAACTGGGATGGGGGCAGGTCATGGGTCTCTGCAAAACTCTGATCCAGTAGCGAGCGTTCACCAAGCATGGACCAAATTTATGAAGCCAGAGGAAGACACAAATAATAAATTGCACTGTGCTATAGRGGAGGTGGGTAGTCAGTTTACAACTTAAGCAGCTGTTATTGTGTGTTCTTACTACAATATCTGCTCCCCGACTATCCGTAATTTTTTTTCCTCCCCCCTGTATATTTTGTAAACCTAAAATCTTCACATGCTTTTCCAAAATCCTTCCTTAAAGTCTGGCCCTGAAAGCTTTTTTTTGACATTTCTCAAACAACAGGAGCTATACAGTTCTTATAGTGAGAGTTGAAAATTGGCTATCCACTGGGGGGAACCTCAATGACCTTGTGTAGTGCTTTCTTCTGTGCTATTGTGCTGCTGGAGAACCACACATACWGTAGAGACAGTAGACCAGGATGCTCTTTACCATGCAAATGTGGAAGGACACCCATAGTCTCCCATGGAAGTTGTTATTCCTGAGAACCCTCAAAAAGTAGAGTCTCTTTTGGGCCTTTTTCACACGTCTGGTCAGGTCCACCTGGGTGGTATCTCCCAAGAAGCAGAAGTCTCAGACYCTCTCCACACAGTCCCTATTGATGAGTTGCTGGATGTTGACAGCCTTCTTCCTGAAGTCCACAATAAGCTTCTTAGTCTTAATTGGGTTAAGAAGTAAGTTGCTGTTCCTACACCATACTGTCAGCCGGTCCACCTCATCCCTGTAGGAGGAGTCAACCCCCCAGAGATGAGTCCTACTACTGTGGTATTGGTTTCATTTCATTGATTTAGAAGTCTTTGTTTTAGATGTATCTCTTTTACTCAATGTGACATAATCAGATGATTCTTTTGTCTGACCTTCTGAATAATCCAAAAAGTCCAACTTGGATCTACTGTTGCTGTCACTGCGAGCCACTGTGCRCAAAAGTGCATCAGCTAAAAGCCTGCATTTAAATGTAAATATGAGTACTCGGCATGCATGCTCTTTTGTGATTGACCAAAGTATATGATATGGTCCTGTCCTTTAAAGCACAAGGACATTGTAGGATACTGAAAATGCAGCCTGTTCGATAGCTGAGACAATATAGAGAGTTTTCCCATTAGACATCAGTGCATTGGAATGTGTAAGGTGTCTTTTTCAACATAAGATACAGTATTTTTTTCTCCCAATTTTAAGTTATAGATGCATGGTAAAATTATAAAATAGAGCCCTAGAGGTCTTTGAGGTAATGCATAAAGTGCATCCCACTTCCTTTCATGATAGTTTTAGATAATCTCATGTTGAGAAATTACTGAGTTGTAGTCAAAACATGAAAATACAGTTATGTGCAAGTTTTGCAAAATGTCACCCTCAGATCTGTATTGTTAGTGACTCTCAGCTACTATCACATCTAATTTTAGCTGTGTTTGTAAAATGAGTTGAATCATTGCCACTTTTTCTATTAAATAAGGTCAGCTGGCTGTGGTGGACATTTTGAATTGGATCAAATCAAACAATTATCAGTTGGAGATATACATTCAATGATTTTCTTTCTGAAAGTTTCATTACAATATTTCTGTGTTTTATCAGACATTTTGCTAACTGCCAGACAGGATTGATTTTAAATGGTTGTTGGGAACTTTCAAACAAAAATTCAGGGCAGTTTGTGTGCATTTGAATATGTGCTGATGATCCATTTTAGCTACTTACATCCCAAATATTAGTTCAAAGTCTTTGGTGTTAGCTGACTTACAACCATTTTCTGCACACACACACACACACACACACACACACACACACACAC
>NW_013952426.1:726670-727988 GCF_001266775.1 Austrofundulus limnaeus | reverse complement strand
CACACACACACACACACACACACACACACGTTTGCACAGCTATCCATTTGGAGACATTCCATTGACTTCCTTTACAGCCTAATCCTGACCACAAACCCTAAGACTAACCACACAGGTACCTACCTGACCCTAAAACTAACCTAAACTCAAATCACATCTTGGTTCTAAACCAAACCCCCAAACCACCAATGGCATTTAAACCAAATGGGGACTCGACTTTTGTACACAAATGCACCAGTTGTCCCCAAATGTATGATTTTTGTCTTAAAATTGCCCGCAAATGTCACCAGAAACAACACCCCCCCACACACACACAGAAACAACATTACTGTCCACCTTTTTCCCTTTAACATCATGTAATGATACCAATTATGCAAAGTTTGTAACATACTGTAGAAAAACTAAAAATGATTGTTTTGACCATGTTCAGGCAGAGATGACAGAATCCAACTTTTGCACACAGTGCAGACTGAGCTGCTATAGATGCATCATCCAGTCTTTGGTTCATGATCATTTAGAGTGATCGAAAAACAATAAGTCCATAATTCCACTAGTCAGTAGGTTAAAGCAGCCTCTCAATATTTTGAAAAATGCACTGCCAACAGAATTCATTTAGCCTCACTTAGAATTATATCAATCAATATTTAGCATCAACATTAACATTTCTTCTAATTATCTTTTTGCAACAAAGACTTTTGGGTAAAGAGTAAATAGGGATCCAATCTTAAGTGTTTGTGTGTGGCTTTTGATCCCCTTGAACAAAGCATCATTTATGGCCTTTGTGTTAAAATAACTAACAGAACAAAATAAGTATTTTTTTCTAACAACAATAACAGCAAAATTGTGTTTTGAGGGTATTCCCAAAGGTTATGGTTTAGTCCTTGGTTTTATTTTTAAGCTCTGAAGCCACTTGCTTACTTATTGTTGAATTTTGGAAATTCAGGTGGACATATTTAAGTTTTTCTCATAAAAAAAGTGCTGAAATGTCATCAGATGTTATCATTAAAACGTCTGCCTGCTTTACAACCTTTATTTTATAGCAACTATTGAAAGACTACATCAGAAACTAATCGAATCTTTTCAACTGATCTGCGTGATGTTTTCATGCCCACTTTATTGTGATGTGGCCAAGAAAAATCTTACGGCAGCAATCTAACACTGCACAGGAAGGTGCAATATAGGCTTCCAGTAATTGATTATTGATTGATGGAGCAACGGTAACTTGTAAACTTGTATCTCTCTGCACTAGGAGCATTTGTTGAGGGATGTGATAACAAAAGTGATGCAGGTCTAGAGTTGAGCTATAAACCATATATAT
>NW_013952426.1:716439-726635 GCF_001266775.1 Austrofundulus limnaeus | reverse complement strand
TATATATACTGTATGTGTGTGTGTGTGTGTGTGTGTGTGTGTGTGTGTGTGTGTGTGTGTGTGTGTGTGTGTGTGTGTACGACTCAAACTGCTGCAAATTGATCCTCTGCGAGCCTCAATATGAATTGAACAATAGCATTGCTTTTTGGTTGTAACCTTAGTAGTAGTGGTGACCTAATTGTTATTGTAAGCTGCGGCCACAATGCAAAGCCTTTTGAACCTTCTTGTTCTTGCAAAGTCAATAAAACTGCATCCTCTGGGGTGGGAAAAAGCAGAGGGATTGAACAATAACCCTCAACACCAGTATCATGGCTTCTGCTCCAATTTGCTTGCTTTGCTTTGCTTGTCTCTTTGTACATCAAAGTGCTCTTCTTGTTTTAAAGAGAAGCCTCCTGCATCCCCGTGTGGGCGTAACGGGAGAAGGGATGTGGACAACCGTCCTGAGTGAGCAGTGCAAGCGCTCAATTGTTCCCCATATGTACATTAATCCTGAGCCAGGCTCCGACATGAGCCGCAGCAGTCTAAAGTCTTGCTGACATTTCAATCTACACAGGGGGTAGGGAGTCAGGGGGCATTTGGGTGTTATATGTTAGSCTTGTGGGTGGGGTGGGTTTAATACCCTTTTTTACTACTATGTGAAAGGGGGAGAAATGCTTCTTTTTTATTTAATCCACTGAGGATTTTCGTTTTCTTTCTCTCACTCGCTCTCTCTCTCTCTCTTTTTTTTTTGTAAGCGGCTTCCAAATATTGTTTTGGACTAAGCTGTTAAGTAATGTGGAAAAATGTGTCTCATTAATGAGTTTTTCTTTGTAAAAAAAGTGTGTTGGGGGATTGTTCGGTTTTCATAAGGCAAAAAATAAAAATAAAAAATTAAATAAAAGCATGCTTCGCAGATGTGTTTTCAGGAATGTCAGACTCAAAAATAGCTGCTTTCTCACTATGGTTCTGTAAATAAACCAAATTACAAGACTCTTGGAAAAAAATGGGAAAAGTTGAATTTCACAGAGGAGTTTTGAATATGTTTGTCACCTTAAAAATATGCACCCCGAGACTTGGTTTTAAAATAAGACATGATTTTAGAGCAGAAAGCAGCAAAATCGACTGGATAAACTCCAGATCCGATAAAATACTTTGAAAAAATATAAACAGATTTCAGGTAGATTTATGGAAGATCTGATATTATATGCAGTGTTGTTTTATGGAATTTTTGATGATTATGATGCTGATCATATAGGGCACAGTTGAGTTTACTAAATCCATTGTAAAACTACAAAAAGGGCTGTCCTAATTCTCTGACTTTTTGTCAGATAGTCTGGAATATTTTACTTTTGTTAAATTAATTTTTAGCAAAATTAACTTATCCACAATATACAATTTTCAACATTCACATGCCTTTTGCAATTTATCCACTAAGTGGTTTTAAAAGCATTGTAAATAAAAACCTCTAAGCCTTTTAATCCTGTGGGCAACAGAAATGAAGTGAACAGAGTTGCCTCTGGCTGCTCCAAAATGTACAGGGCCAGCCGAAGGTGATACCTCTTTGAAAACACTGCATTTTTTTAAACATGAAGACATGGTGCTGTTCTTCCCCAAAGTTTTGACCTCATTTTGGATAATCYTTGATTTTCAGATCCACCCTAGCAGCCCGGGGAACATTTAAGTTGAAAAGCTGTTTATAGGACATGTTACATGTTCATAGATGCCTATAGGCTAAAACTGGTCTACATTTGGTCTAAAAGAGAAAAAAAATGTTTTAAAAAGACGTTTGCCTGTCTTTTTGACATCAATGTGTTTAAATGAATATCTCTTAATGGCATTGAAAAAAAACATCTAATTGAAACTTAGACATCTGCTAAATTTAATTTTAGACCAAATATTAACCAGATTTGGATTAAACATCTTTGACCTGTTTAGATGCCTTTTTAGATGTCAAAATGTTTAAATGGATACTTCTAAAAGATGTTGAAACAAGCTGACATTTAGACATTTGTTAAACTTTCACCTTTATGAGTTGAAGGATATTGCCTAAAAAAAGAATCACAAATAATTGTGCCATTCAGACGATATTATGGCAATTAATAGACGAGCACTTCAGTGTTTCCCCTACCATTATACAGCCCCCCCCCCTCCCTGCCAACTAGACAGCCAGCCCCTCTAAGAATTTTATTTAAATAAGTCCAGATCAAGTCCAGAGCTATTTTTTTGCGCCCCTCCATATCCACCTCTCGCCAAACTAGGGGAAAAAAAGATGGCGCAGAGCGAGGCTGAGCGCTATCTGTGGTCCTCACAAAGATAGGAAGACGTGTGTGTGTGTGCGCACGATGAAAACTCTGCTTTTAATCACGTAGCACCGATGCGACAACTTTGCAAGCTACTTTTTCTTTCTTTAAAATAAAATGTGACAGGTGAAACCACAGCACTGTTACCTTATCAATAATTTATAATCACCAACACAGACCCCATGTGCGACCAGGTTCCCGCGAGTCCGTTCATGTTCTATAAATAGCGCAGATCAGCATCTGTAATGGTCCTCAACTTTGAAAAAAGTAACCAGAGTAGTTTGTAAACTCAAATCCAGACAGAATCAGCTGCTGTACAGGTCCTGCTGGACTCAAACATCGAGCTGAGCGCTCCTCTCCCCTCCTCTGTCACACACTGCAGGTCAGACAGACAGTCCCGTTCAGGAGCATTAACCCTTAAGGGCCCAGATAAAAATCGGTCTTTAAAATGTGGTAAATAAATTATTTTCAGTGACTGAGAGGAAGTTTGTTTGATAGTTGCATAATTGCATTGTCTAAATGTTATCCTTTATATCTACAAGAGAGTTCTAATTCTTAGAAAGGATATGATTTGAGTTTTTTTAACTAATAATATTTTATTCAAAACATGTTACAGAAGTCATAAGAAGCAGGTTTATTTTGAACAAACATTACAAACGTGTTCATTCCTACAAAACTGTCAAATATATTTACAAACAACACTAAACTGATTCAGATTAACATGAAATAAATCATGTTTTATAATTAAGTGTCTGTTTCCTGCTATAAAGAAAAATCCTCCTCCTGTCCTCCTTGTTCCTAATCAGGGTCAGGGTGGGGCTGGAACCTGTCCTCGCTGCCTTTGGGTGAAGGCAGGGGACACCTGAACAGGTCTCCAGTTCACCAGAGACACCTGGACAGGTCTCCAGTTCACCAGAGACACCTGGACAGGTCTCCAGTTCACCAGAGACACCTGGACAGGTCTCCAGTCTCCACCAGAGACACCTGGACAGGTCTCCAGTTCACCAGAGACACCTGGACAGGTCTCCAGTCTCCATCAGGGACACAAAAGACACAATCAACCATCCACACTCTGTCACACCTAGAGTCACACAGAAGAGCTCCAGAAGRTTTCAAACTGAGAACTCTGGACTCAGATCATCTGCTGCACACAGTTCTGATCACTTATTATCAATAAGAATTTGCTACGATAAATTATTATTAATAATTATCATGAGGAGTCCTTAACTTTAGGATGTAGTTAGGCAATTAAATATTCATGTATGTGTAAATTATTACCATAATTGAAGGTGAGTCATGTAAATTTAGGCTTTCATAAAACAAGCAGCGTAGAGACCAATTTCCTAGGGGAAACACTGCACTTGCATGTCTAAGWTTCTAAATCAGTTACCCTGTTCTAAAATTATACTTACAAATCATCAGTCAAAATAACTTCTTCATTTTAACAGCCATGGCCCACCCCACCTTATCTCTTTTCAGTTCTTTGCTGTTTGTAAGGGACAGATTTTCTGAGTTCATTGTGGATTCTCAGCTGACAATATTCACGGGWGGAGAGTTTGTTGTAGCAAATGTTGCCTCGGTCTGCATTTTCTGGCTTTCCTCGCATTTTGGTTTATGGTGGTGTTTCAGGTTTTTAAACAAATTCAGAGTGTTAGTGTTAGCTCTGCATTGGCTTCMTGCAGCCTTCCACCTTTCTACCACACATGCATGCTTTATAGCGTGCCGCACATAGAAATACATCATCACACAGCAATAACCGCAGTCACTCCCAAATATTAATTGGTGACAGTTTTTCTAAAATATACAATAACGAACGATACAATTTTTCCCAAATTTGCATCCAATAAAGACCAGTTTTAGTTTCTGAATAGTTTCTTTCAACCAAACTGTTCAGTAGGAAGGATTGTGCACATTGTTACAAACACTCATCATTTAGGAATGTGATTTGTCTTCTAAAGACTAATATTTGAGCTTACAATACTGAAATTTTTTTGGCTATTTTGGATCACTTTGCTAGACAACAGCCACTTACTGTTTATTGCTTCAAATTATGATGGTACTTAAGCTAAATACTGATTATTAATGTGCTGACACTTTTTTGTGCTGACAAAGATTTAAGAATTCTAAAGGTGTAAACTTTAGGAGGCCCTTATGATTTCACTTTAACTGTCAGCCTCCAAGACCTTGATGGCAGATTCTTGACTTGTAAAAGCCCATAAAATTCACGATTTATCTTCCTTCAGGCCACCGTTAGAAGATCCTCACCACTGCTGAGCTCTGATGGTCTTTACACATTTACTCTGTATTCAACATAACATGAAATCCTACTGGCACACTTTGATACTTATCTTCTTACACATTAAATATTCAGTGGTCATATTGTTTTGGCTCAGAAGTGTTAATACAAACAAACAATATTTTTAAATAAATTAGACAGTGTTCCCTTTTTAACCATAATAAACTCTTTATCAAACCATGCAGAAGCTTCATAATGACCCATTTATTTGAATCAGGTGTTTTGCTGCAGAGAAACGTGAAACATGCAGCACAAGGCAGCCAAAGAATGCTGTCCCGAAGCCATATTTCTTCTTTTTTCGTCTACAAAAAAAGTTGCTAAAAAAACAAAACAAAACAAAACAAAACAAAACAAAACAAAAAAAAAAAAACACTTGAGCGCTTGTGAATCTGAGGATTTTCTTTTTGCAAAACAGAGCAGACAGGCAGCCATGTTTACTTACCCCGTTGCTTTCCCATATCTGTCAGCGAATCGCTCAAAACAGGCACTCATTTGCATAAAAATGTGGAGCATTGTGGCTTTAAGCTCATGTATAATTGATGCCGAGTGTAAAACTTGTCACCCAGGTCCTTGTGTGACGCTAGGAGAGGGAACATTAAGGAACACCAAACCCTCTCAGCTCCGAAGCAGTTTATTTTTCATGAGCTTAACTTGCTCTGCAGAGTCTGACGAGTGCGAGAGAATCCCCCCCNCCTTCCATTCATCCAATTTCCCCCCTTTTAGCCTCTCCTCCGCTTCCCGAAAATGATTAGAAAAGGCGTTCGGTGTGTCGAGAAATACAACGATCATATGTTGCCGCATTGATCTACGTATTGAGCTATATCATCTGGATTCATTGGCTCTGACATCCAAACTCCCCACATTGATTTTTACTGTTGCTGTTAAAGGAGATTTACCCCCTCACCCCACACCCCCGACCTCCACCTATCGCCGTCCACTCGTGAAAGATTCACACTCAGCTGTAAGTCAGACAGGTTTTGCTGCAGAAGTGWACCAATTGTACTTCCCTGAATCATTGTATGAGAATTTATGTGCTCGGTGCTCGCTAAGCATCAACTTAGTTTTCATAATAAGAGAAAAGAGAGACAGTGGGGCTTGYGGGGGGTGGGGGCTGTAGGAGAACTCGTGGAGAACAGGCCCATTCACATTATTACTTTATATCCACGCCGCTTAACACCATGGATTCAGGGCAGGAAGATTTGGAGGCCAAGTAAAGGAAAAGAAATCAGGTCAAACAGCATGAATTCACCTTGTCTCCCACRTCAGCAACATATTCCCTTTGCCCCCCCCCCCCAGAATACATTTTCAAAGCACTGTCCTTATTCCCCTCAGATCGAGCGGGTTGCATCAAAATGGAGTGAGGTAGAACGGTTGGATATGATTATTAAAAACCTATCACACGACCGCTTTGGTCCAAATATATTACAGCTTCTGGGGAAAMTAGATAGTAGCGTCCTTGCCCGTTTCAACGTGTCATCCCTGAGCCCCCCCCAGCTGGAAGCACGTGTCGCAGTGCTTACATACGTGGAATGCTGGAGACGTAGAAGCCGTGGAGGCGAAAATATCGATAGGAGAAATGACATCCTTCAACAGCTGCCAACAAGGCGTGAAGGTGCCTGAAGCAGGGCAGAATTTGAATTCAGAGCGGCACAGATGTGAAGATTAGAACAGCTGTAAACCAAGTTTACAACATAGACTAGAATTTGAGATGAATAACTTTTACCTGTGTGTGTCTGTCTGTTCCCAAATATCTCATAAACTACTGGAAAAAAAATTTAATGAAACGTCTAGAAATTATTTGTATTGAATGCTATCAGGGGATTTTATTTCACTTTTTAATGCTTTGCAATTAGCCMAGACAGGTTTGAAATTCACAGCAGCAGCTTTGTGTTCATCATTAAACCCTGTTGAAACACAAAAACTGGACGCTTTATCAACCTATCTTGTTTTGTTATGGCGAAATGTGATATTAAACTGTCTGAAAGTCCTCCAAGTGAAGAAAATGAGTTCCAAATTGCTGTCTTTATCAATTTTATTTATGTTGTTAAGAAGCATTTTCCCTATTTTTCTTTGGCTTGTTTTCAGAGAAGTTAAAGCTCCAAACATGTCTGGCTTGCTTCACATACTTGACTTCATTTTCTTGATTTTGGAGAAAGCTCTCCAAAGTGCCAKCTAATAGTGCACTTGCATTTTAACCCTCGCCTCACATTTTGACTAACTCGTCACGGAGTCGGTTCTGAAGCAATGATTTGAAGAAGCAATTCTCTAATGTGCTTTTACTCTGCAGTATCAGTGTGATTTGATGTGTTTAAATTTAAAATAAAAAAAATAATTTCCATTTAAGGTAATGCCAATAAACATTGAAGTGGTTTGGCTAATACAATCGCAGGCAGATGTTAAAGATGAGCGGGGTTGAAATGTTGCTTCGAGTGGCTTCTGAAGAAGAAAGCAAAGCAAAGTTCCAGACAGGAGCATGAATAATCTGTTTTACATCAAGTTTAATTTCCTTTAACATACTAAGGAATCAGTGTTGCAGATTGTTTAATGTTACTTTGTTCATGTTAATAAGGCACCGCTAATCAAGAGCACAGTTTCCATAGTGATGCAACTCCCTTTGATTTACTCTACTGCCTTCAACATCCAGATGTACCACATCTGAGAGCCCAGTGACAGCGTCTGACCTGGTTTTTGCCACTCAGGCCAAATCAAGAAGTGGGGCTGTTGTGCTTCTAAAATATTTACCATTGAAACAGCGATGTCTGCTCTTAATATATATTTTTAATTGGTTTTCTTAGAAGCTTTTCTTTAAGAGCTTCACTTGCTCCTCTTGCAGTTTTGCTCAGAAACAACAGTTTTAATGAGCRCGAATAGATGCTCGGGCTTGTTTGTGACTCACAGGGCTTTGTTATGTTGGTGTCACGAGTAGCGACACCACTCGGACCACCAGGAAATACTTGTTTTTTTTTTTTCTGCTCACACTTGTATTGGAAGTGGGAGTGTAGTGGATCGGGACTGTAGTTTCACAGGAACAAGTCACCTTCAAATTTTGGTTGTCGCCTACTGTTTTCTTGTTTAATTGGTGACACCAAACTGGCACAGGAGTGGGTGGAATTGATTGTCTGACTGTGTAGATTGGACCAGTGACTCTTGTTTTCTGCACTAAAGAAAGCTGGAGCAGGCACCATGCTGTGACCCTTGACATCTTAACATGTACTTTGGTGAAAGTCTGTTATTTTTCTACATACTGACTTTATTTTTCTACTGTAAGCTCAAAAGCATTAACTGAATCATGGACAGAACTTTTAAGTTTATTACATAAATAAAATAATCAAAGCTACTTATTTACAAGCAAGTTTATATAGTGTTATAATGYATTTGAGGTTTGGATCGCAGCCTTGTCTCTTTGTAGCAAAGAAAAGTGAATAAAACCAACTAGTGTGGTTCTACTTCTAAACTTAATTAACTTGCTTACTAAGCTAATTAAATACATAGACAGCACCTTCAAATAATACTACACAACTTCTATTTTATGCCAGGTTTTTCTTTTAACATATGGTGAAGATACATCATTGTGAAGCATTTGGGAAACTGTGTTGATTTCTGGAGATTATCTCAAGCTTTTCTACTGTTTTATGACCTACAGCTGGTTCCTAATTTTAWTTTTGGGGACAACTGGTTTCAATCTCATTTCAACATCATTGYCATCATTTCTGGCACCACAAAGCTTTGGTTTCTGTATCACTAAACTTTAAATAATAAAATTAATAAAACAGAAACAAACAAACAAACAAAAAAACTCTGGTTGACCTAATGATAGATGATTAGACTGATGCTGCTTTTAGTAAATCAAACAATCCCCAGAGCCATAGTTTTATCCAATCAGAGCAGAGTAGGGYGGGTCTTTCTGATGTGAGGCCTGGTTCAGCAGAGAGACGGTCTGCAGGTGAAAGCACAGATTACCCTACAGCTCCTGTTCTGAGCGAGCCGAACCCCTCCTCTATAACTTTGCTCCTGAGCTACCCAGGACTTTGATATCAATTTGACTAAAAATAATTAATTAAATTTTAAAAAATCAATCAAAGATATGTATTTTTCTTTTTCTTTTATTTTTTTTTGCTTTAACTCATGTTACCTTTTCAAATTTTGAATAAAAATTTAAAAACATCTTCCCCTTTGGCACTCTAACTTATGGCTTAAATCGTGACCCAATTACACAAAACTAATACTGTCTGTCAGAATTTTAGATTTTTTTATAAAATAAAAGAACGTTAAATCAAAAATCATTCAAACCGATGATTGTAAATTACCATTTTCTGTGGTCTGTAATGATATAAGCAGTCTGCTCTAAAGCCTATTGATTTCATTCACACTTTATCAATAGTGTAATCTTTTATCAGACTTCACCTAAATAAAAAATATATTTGCCCCACACTGACACCTGGCTTGTTAAAGAAAGCTGTTTTTGATTAAAAAAAATAAAAATAAGAAAATATATTTTAATACATTTTAAAGTTGTCTTATCCCCCCTTTTATTTTCCTTGACTTTTCATTGAAAATAAGCAGTGTTTCCAACTTTSCCCTTTTCAGAATGTCAATTGTGATGACCTGAATTTGACACAATGTATGATTGCAGTATGTAAAAGAAAAAAAGCTAAAATGATCATCAAAAATAAATAAATAAAATGAGAGTTTTTTGGCAGTGGTAAATTTTTCTAGCAAAGTCGAGTCTTTTATCTCTGTTCAGGAATTGGTGGATAGTTCTGTCTGTGATAAAATGCCCTTGAGAAAGTTACAGAAGCCAAAACTSTTTTGGATAAGAGCACTTCCAATARAAGTGGRAAGAGTCAAAACTGCAAACAAATGTTAAAGTGAAGGTAATTTTATCTAATTTATTTGTAGCATAACAAGGTCAAAAATGCCTTTAGGCTAATGCAGTCTAATCACATTGTATTGAATGTCCTCCTGCTGTGTTTAAGACATTATCCTGAACCCATTATAGTAAAAAAATGTTGTTCTTTTTCTCCTGATACTTTCATTTCTACCAGTATCAKAAGTCATTCCAAGTTAGTGGCTTTGCTTTCAGCTTGGCACCTCGGCTGATCCCGGCAGTCAGCTGTGATGTGCCAACACCACTGAATAGCTTTAACGGGATTGGACCCTCGCCTCGACAGTGACGTACTAAGCCAGTCAGGGTCACTAACAGCATCCCATAAAAGAAGATATCCGTTCTTAATGAAGTCATACATCACATTTAGCATATGGTTAAATTAGAGGCTTCACAGAGATTATTGAGATTATATTATCTAAGAGCATTCATTAGCAAAGCCCGACTACCCCCGCCCCCCCATCTGACTCAACGCTGTGAGGGGATTTGTTGGGATTGACTGAGAGCGATCTGTGCGCTGAAGGAGAAGTAGTCACTGCTAATGTGGGGGATGTGGTTTAGACACTTTGGTCGGTGTATGTTTAATTTTGAAAATGTGCAGTTTGACTGTGGGCGTGCACAAATCTGCATCTGTAAGCAGCAGAGCCGGCAGAATTTTAGCTCCCACATGTTCCTGTGTTTGCTAGTGTGTGTGTGTGTGTGTGTGTGTGTGTGTGTGTGTGTGTGTGTGTGTGTG
>NW_013952426.1:712425-716429 GCF_001266775.1 Austrofundulus limnaeus | reverse complement strand
GTGTGTGTGTGTGTGTGTGTGTGTGTGTGTGTGTGTGTTGACGACACTAGTTCTTCAGCGGTACCGTGCGAATTGGGAAATTTCCTGTGATGGATGGAGAGGTCAGGACTCCCCTGTTAGATGAAGTTATGAAAGCAGCAAGTTATGCTGTGAGCAGCGGTAATTGGGTTTCTCAGTGATCTGAAGTGATGAAGCTTGTGGCTTCATTTTCCTTAGAGGGACACAATGAGATCTTCTCTCAGAGGTGATCTGTAAATATCACTGTTCGACCGAAACTGGAGATTACACCAGGTAATACACCGTTAGTCATTGTCTTCCTATCAAGAAGGTGTCTTTCTTCGGGTCTAAAGTTGTTCAACTACATGATAAACAGCTGATTAATTACAGCCAAAATAAAAGGTGGAGGATTTTGTAATTGATTGTGCATGTTTGTTTGTCTKTTAGCCAAATGTCATAAACGCTGTGACAGATTTTAACAAAACTAATCAAAAACAAAATAATCATTGGATGTACATCTATAACCGATTAACATTTGAAGTTAACCTGATCTGTTTTGACTTTACAAACACAAAAATCACTGTTTCAGAATATTTTACAGCTAATAAGCTAAAAACTTGCGGTGATATTAGCTGGGACTGTTCTCCAACATGTACTCAAAGCTCAAGTAAATTTCAAAAGATCTTTGGTCAAAACTTTGGTATTAACTGTTAGAGTTAACACTGTTTATCAGTATGGCTATTATTTAGTTTGAGAGTATGTGATAGCAATGCCCATCACATAATTTGAGTGCAAATGGATCACATAAAATTTTTATTATAAAAAAGTTGCTATGCAAAGCAATAGGCAATACGCATTGATTCAAAAAATGGTAGTTTCTTATTTTTGTGTTAATTCATGGCACAAAATAGTAATCTGGTATTAAGACTCACTTTGTTGTATTTGTCAGACATTTTGTTTAACTTGTAAATTGCAAATGCATGTAAAGTTTTTATTAGCCTTTTTGTTTGTAAATTTTTCCTAGAGGAAACGTTGAGCGATGAGTTAACGACCCGATGAGTTTGCTTTTTGCAATCGAGCTGCATCAACTGGATCAAAACACATCCTTTTACACTTGCAAACACACTCCTAAAGTTTCAGCAGTAAACCTACCAATCCTCAGACATACTGTAAACTGACAGCTTATCTTCATCTAGCAAAGGCGTGTAAATCTGTTTTCAGATGTRTGATTGCACCGTGCTGGGGGTCTCTCCCTGCTTGGCTCATGAACAAATAAATCACATCTGACTGAGCTTGCAAAGTGGCCCCGGCTTATCCCGGGGTCATCTCACAATCACTGTTTAATGTTTAACTGTGAAGCTGGCTTTGATATCAGCGGCAGATAAAGTGGAATTTCTTGATTGTCCCGGTCAAAGAGGCTCGAGTTGCCGAGAAAATGATTTATTGGACACAGGGAAGTCGGTGGAGATCAGAGGAGATGGACGAGGCTCCGACTCACACTGCGGGCCAGCGAACGGGCTGTGGCTTGTCCAATCACTCGCGCCAGCAGGGCTCTTGTCACCGTGGTCGCTGCTTTTTAATTGGCAGCCCAGAGAGAGCGAAGGGTAGGAGGAGGTGGAGGAAAAACGCAGGACTGAAGGGGGTCAACAGAGAGCTCAGATTGGAGCCCATTACTCAGAGAGAAGATAGGAAGGGTCAGCCCGACTGGAGGGTCAGCAGAACACTGATTGCACTGCTGAGAGAAAGTGCACAAAAATTACTCCACTTCCCTKTCTTCTTGATCAGAACAAGAGGGACAGGACTGAGTAGAGGAGCTGGGAAAAGAGAGAGCAAGAAGTTTATCTAAAAAAATCTTGACATTTATTTAAAACAAGAGAACTTAGATTGAAAGCAATGCCAGATTAAACACTGATGGCCAAAAAATGTGAAAATAAAGCGTGTAGAACACCCCTCCTTTCCCGCCGTATTTTTTTTCTTTTCTTTTTTAATAACTCGCAGCCCGAACTGCAGCACCAGAGAATTACAGCTTGTGAGATAATTGGAAAAACATCAGAATGCGAATGCTCGGTTAGTGGAGGAGGACACATTATTCATGAGGTGTTGCTGAAGTTGTCTTCCAAAGAGGGATGAGGCTGTTAAAATAAAAGGCTGACCTCCGAGTAAGCGGTCATCATTTTGCAAAAATAAAAAAAATAAAAAAATAAAAAAATTWAAAAAATAAAATCAATACAGGTTTGATAAACACATATCTAAAAGAATCCCCAAACACGGTGCTGGTTCAAAAGCCTTTATGAAGATAAATTTATGGCATAAACTGCCTCTGTTTTCAGTTTGAAATGAATACTTTTCAAAAATGGAGKCTTGAGCAGTGAAATGAGGTTATCATCCTTCCTGCTCCTGGCTACAGAAGCAAATCAAGATGAGCTCAGCTCGTGTCAGGACTGTGAAGATGAGCTCGTTCAAATAAGAACTGCATAAATATATTTTGTGGTGTAATTTTTAAATGTATTCATTTTTACAAATGTGGTGATACATAGTGCGAGAACATGTAAGCTAAAAAAATTACTTTTTCTTTAAATCTTTTGGTGTTTAGATGTGAGAAKAGAACAAAGTTGAACAGAGTGCATMAGTAATGTAATGAGTAACAAAGTCATCAAAGCAATATTTTGTAAAACTGTAAGCACTTATTTTGTTTTCTTTTGTGTGTTAGACTCTAACAAGGCTGCCTTGTGTCTCCGGGGTGCATGGACAGAATGTCAAGGTGCAGTCCTGGAGACGAGGGCGTCTGGTTTGGGAACCTCAGGGTCTCGTCTCTGCATTTTGTTGATGCTCTGCAAAATGTCGCAAATKTATTGTCATCGTAATAAAAGCCTGCGCAATATCGCAAAATATTGTGTAAACTGCAATACACGGCTGGTACATTTTGTCAGCATCAGTCTGAACAAAATGGACCCGAGATCCCACATCAATTCWTAACCACTTRGTCAGTGGAGAAAATGTTGGACACCTGCAATGAGAGAATTTGGCGTTGGATTTAGGTTTGTTAACGCTTATTTACAATTATTACACTTACTTTTAAATGGTTCTTTTATTTTAAAACTGATCGTAAAGGGTGCTTTTCAGCATTTAGAGCATCAAAAAATCATTTTGTSGGAGTAATGCTTTAAAGCCAATAAGAAACTTTTGCATGCAGTTTGTTTCAATGCTAATACAGCAACAGTGCCTAATTGCACGTTTTTAAATAAAACTAAAATGTGTTAGTTGTTTTTTTATGAACCCAGAGCAGAAATGGAAGAACACTCACATGTCATATTGTCATCACAATATTAAGCATTGTTATTGCACATCGCAGGTTTTCCTGACCCTGATATTGTGCATTTTCAACTTCAAACCATGACCTTCAATGTGCACTAAAGTGGTTCAGAACTAGGATGAACGTCAGCTACTTTAAATCTGRGGCCATAGTTATCAACCAGAAAATGGTGGAATGGCCCCTCTAGGTGGGGATTGAGCCTCTGCTTTAAAAGGGATGAGCTTAATTACCTGGGTGTCTTGTTCACAAGTGATGGCAGGTTGGAACAGGATATGGACCAACAAATTAGGGTTAGGTTTATGGACCAACAGATTACAGCTTTGTCTGCCGTAGTAAGTATGTTGCATTGAAAACTAAATGAAAAGAAGCACAGTTACATAAAAAGTTCCAACTTTAGCCAATCAATAATCCTACCCTCATGTTTGGTCATGAGGTACAAATGGCTGAAATGACCCTCCTCCACACCGTGGCCMAATTCACACTTAGGGACAGGGTGACTTATGGAGCTCATGGTAAACTCATTGAAGACTGCTGATGTGATTGGGGAATTTGATTAAGATTTCCCCAGGCCACTCCTTTTAGAGGTTTTCTGTACATTTCCTTCTGGGACGAGACCCCTGAATGAACCTACTGGAGGGACTATATCATTCTTTTGGTCTTCGAATGCCTTGGGATTTCTCAGCAAGTTATATAC
>NW_013952426.1:707094-710053 GCF_001266775.1 Austrofundulus limnaeus | reverse complement strand
TAGTAGTAGTAGTAGTAGTAGTAGTAGTAGTAGTAGTAGTAGTAGTAGTAGTAGTAGTAGTAGTAGTAGTAGTAGTAGTAGTAGTATCACTCTTTGCAGAAATGGGCACTCCACATGTTCAGGATGTATGAACCTCAGATAAAAAGGTTAAAATGAAAAATATTTCACAAAACTGCAATCAAAAAACACCAACCAAACTACTTTCTGGTTGATCTTTGCCATGAGAGGTCGCTTTCCTTTGAAATGYAAATGAAACTATGGATTAGCTTAAYAATGGTAGATCTTAAMAAGACACAAAAGATTTTCTTTGGATAAGCAAACAAAAAAATATAAATGGTCATAAACAAGCAGCCTAATAACTCAACCATTAAAGCAGAAGTCAAGAACCACAGCAAATGCTTGATGATTTGAGTTTATTTTGTATGCACATGACCTGGGCACCTTTCAGTTTCAAAGCCAWCTATATATTCCTATGTGTGCAAATTTACTTTAGAATTAAGTGTCCTGCCATTTGGTTGATTGGTTGGGTTATGCACAGTAACTGGACAATGATCCCTAGTATAKAACTCATCTGGAATAGATAAAAAAAATGATCAAAGTGCTAGAATTGTTGAAAGTCTAGACCTCAACCTGAGTGGATTCTTGGAGCACAACCATAAATCTGCCCACAGATCTCCATGGCACATCAGAACCCATATTGACATGACAGGTTGTACAAAAATATGTCTGGTAATTGCTACTAAAATCATACATTTATTTAAATCCTATTYACCCAGTTTCAAGAGTCAGAGGTTATAAGAGACTAAAGTCCTAATAACTCCCCTAATTTAAAAAAAATATGCACATTAACATTTTATTATGACAGAGTGTTTTATACAGGCAAGAATGTCATGACTGGCAAAGTAAAGTCATGCAGGTGATCCAGAGCACAGTAAGAGTGTTTGCATCTCCTTGACCGAGTTAATGAGCGTAATAAATGGGAATATGTATGTGTGTCTCCTTGACCAGGTTGATAGGTGTATCATCTCAGAAGGTTTTAAAGTTGATGAGAAAGTTTAAAGTGAGCAATTTAACCAATGAAGTGAAGAATGGGCCTCGGAGGRGACAAAAACACCCACCCACACACTTTCTCCGTAACTCTCTAATACACCCAAGCAGGCAAGTGTTTTAATGAGGACACAAAGCTGTGATTGATGGGAAATATATGCTCCTTCTCTCATTCATGTAGTCTTTTCTTCAAATTGAGCTGCTAATTTTACCTCTCCTGGGTCAGTCTTGGGTTGCTCTCYGGCAGCAGAGCTCGATATACATGATGGATGATGTGATGATTATGCAAGGTGTTTGCAGTGTTTTGAGACTGCCTTTCACTAGCCCCCGCATTGATACACTAATCTTTACTTCACATCTTTTGGATGATGTATTGTTTCTGCCATAATGATCTGCAACGCCATGTAATCAGTGTCACTTAGGGGATTGGCCGGTATGYGTTTGGCTTTTGAAGCTGCGGTCCTTTTGCTACACCTGAGAGCTACTATTGCTCTATTGCTTATTGATGAAACACAAAAGCGATTCAAGCCCCAGTTTGTCAAAAAATTTGAAAAAGTCTGCCACACAGGCTATACGGCTAAATGTCGAAGGCAGCAGTCCTGGCTGAGTGTTTGGAATGAATGCACAGGCTGCATAGACAAGTAAAATCTGCTAAAAGAAAGTCATGTTTTATTAAAGCWAACTCCCTGATAAAAAAGGGAATGGCATTGAATTTTCAGATATGTTTTGGCAASTTCTCTGTAAGGAAAGGATTGTTGGAGACTTGCTGCAGCAGCCACAGTACCTGCATTGAAAAGTAATAAATAATATACAGTATTATCCCATATACCGTACAACTCTCCTTGAGTACCGTTCAAGTGTAGTTTGAATTTTATGTAGCCATTATTATGTTTGCAAGCTTTAAGGCTTTTGATTCATGGTACAGTGTCAGCTTGCATTACATCAACAGCAGCAGCAGTAGTAATCAGGCTGCACCACACTTAATTTTCATTCCCCTGATAGTTGTGTGTGCATTGTATCTTTCACTGAATACATTAAGTTGTGAAGATAATTTATATAGTGTCTTATACACATCAAATTAAGTCAAGGTAACCTGGATACCTTCTGCTATCAATGTTCATTTAGGACAAACTGAAAATGAAATATTTCAGCCAACTAGCTTATTTTTTCAGTTAATATAGTAACTATCACAACAATTATAAAGTTTGCAGAGAGATAAGTTCCTCTTAAAGGTTACAAATGATTTAAACATTACTGTAACATCACTTCTTTATTCTAACCACACATTAGGAAAGGCACAAGCAATCCTATCTGACATTCAATTGGGGGCAGATATTGCCCTGATACCACAGTGCATTGTCTGTATATCACTTACYCTAATTGTCACACACACAAATTATATAAGTATTTATAAAAACATAAAAAACCCAATTCTGAGGTTTCCAATGAAACAACCAAACTCTGACAACTTATAAATACCAACTGCCATTTTCTGCCTTTATTTTTTTCACTATAAAATGGATGGTTTTAGGTTGATTCATACTTAGATTTGTTTACATATATCCAATGCTAGTTGAATTTTGTCCAGGTGGGGCTACAACTCCAAAATAGACGYATCCCAAAAAGCAATCAAACATGTAAGAAGTTCTATCACGCCAGTGTATTTATTAAACAATTTAATTCAGTATGGAGATGGCTACAAGTGAACTTTATAATATTCAATATATAGAAAACAACTGTATGAATACACACATTAATTTATTAACAACAAATTGTTGCACCTCTAAGATATTATATTATATTATATAATATTGTATTAGATTGTCTTCGGCGCTGAGTGTGATGAATCAGCTGTTAGTGAGCCGATCGCACAGAATGACCACAGACCACCGGTGCAAGCGTGCCAACGATT
>NW_013952426.1:698369-705939 GCF_001266775.1 Austrofundulus limnaeus | reverse complement strand
TATATATTTTTTGTTATGTAAATGAACCAATCTGCTACATGCAAACACAAATTCATGTATTTTGTTATTCCTCCTCTTCTTCACGTGATCAGTTAGATTTTTGCATAACTTTAATGTGGTTGCACAACATATGAGGCCAATTTTCTGCAGCCCATTGTTGTTTCTGGTGAACGCTCACACAGCTAAACTGACTTTAAATGTGATTTAACTGCAAAATTGCTTAAAAGTAGCTGTTTTTCAAAGCAGCTAGCATTCTTTGCAAAACAATCAGTCAGTGAGGTGTTTTGACAACTCGTGTGTATGACATTTGCAAAGTTCGCTACAATCATTTAGAATGTGTTGCCATTGACGACAATGAGCTGCTGTTTTATGCACCAGGATTAAAGTGCAGCAGCTTTTCCTCCCAATGATGCTSTTCTTCTCTGAAAGCCTTGATCTGACGGCGCTACTCCGTAGTGGTTATCATCTTTGCTTTTACCAAACGACTTCTCTTTCAGGGAATTATCCCGTTTCAAGAAATTACCACAAATATATTTTAGAGTGGATCATAAGAATTTAAAATGACACAACAAGATGAGTATCTAACATGGAAGTGCATAAATCAGGCCACTTTAACAAACTTCTAAAGCAGTGTGCATGMTTTTAGTTTAGTTTCAAAGTTCTAAGGGATGCCATTACTCTGCATCATCTCATTTAAATAATTMTTTTTAAAATTTTACTTATTTAAATAGACCTAATACAATATACTGTATAGCAGGGAGAAATATAAAAAGTTAAAAAACATAGAAACAGCATTAAAGGTTGGGTTACATGTTCTCTTTGTGTGCTTATTCTCAGAGGGAAAACAAGTGCCGTACTGCAGAGTGAGTCTTTGAAACATCTGCTACATGATGGGAATGTTGCATTAGGATCTATTGCAACAGCAGCTTTTCTCTTTTATTATTAAAATATGATCTGYGATGCAGTTTTGTGGCAATACCACCTGTACACTTCTGAGTAAACACGCTATAAGCCTGTTTGGCATGATGTAGAGTGAGCATTGTCACTGAGTGAACACTCTATGTGTTTTATTGGGCAAACATGTCACTGGAAGATGAGTTGCATGTATAGATTACTGATTTTCCACTTTGACAAACAGCCCYCTGAGAGTGTCCTCTGGTGTAAAGGCCTTGACATGAGACTGAGATTTATGAAAGTTGAACACACAAGTCTGTTGGCCTGATAAAAAAAGAACATGGAAGCAGTTTGCTTGTTTCATTTTACAGCTTTACAAGGACGATGACCCTTTCCAAGCTTAAGGCTTTTGTTACAAGTCTGTGTGCAGTTAMAATCTGTGATCGTTTTCTGAAGGTCGATGATTGTGGTACACTCAACAAACAGTTCTTTACAGCAAATAACTTGGTRATTGATGTAAGATTGTTAAATTTATAATTTTTCCCCCTTTTCACATTTTGATTGAGTTTTGAAGATGTCTCAGCAGTGGTTGAGTCACATCATAGTTTACAGGCTTAATGTAATGAGCTTGTCCATGTGAGACCAGGGATCGAATCGGCAACCCTCCGGTTACAAGACGACTCCCCTAACCACTCAGCCACAGCCGCCCCTATTATGAAGTATTGTTTTCTATAAAAAGAAAAATGTTCAATGCATTTTCAAAAACCTTTTATAGACAAGGCAAAGCAAGCCTGTCTTACTTTCATGTTTATTTTTCTCCCACTCGCTGCATTCAGCCTCATCTGCAGTAACCACCTTCCTCTGTTCGTTATGATGGGTGATTAGTATTAACAGTGTGTTTTGGATTTAAGGGGTACTTCAGGCTCATATTCCTCTGACAGTTCAGTGTTGCAGTGCTTACAGATAACTATACTATACGAAGTGTTTAAAAAAATGCTCATGGAAAAGTCAGGTGTCTTCCACCATGTTTCTGTTTTTGTAGCTCGTTTTATGAAAGGTTCATGTTAGCATTCCCAGCCAACCACAACGGCTCTAATTGGTTGAGATATGCTATAAAAACCATCTAAAGCTAATATTGATTAAACCTCCAMCCACCGTTGCATCTACTGGGTTTGTGCACAGACTTAAGAAAAAAAAAGTTATCAGCATTTGGAATTAAGCACCGGCTGCATTAATGCAATAATGTGTTATTGTGCCCAGCACTAAATTAAACAAATCTATAGTAGTTCAACATTAGGACCTTTCAGTGGTTAAACTGTGTACACTCCTCACAGTGCTTTCTTTAAATGTAACCCGGTATGTGGGTCAATCTTTTGATTTCACTAAAAATTTTTTTTTACTGAACTATTGTTGCTTCAAGGCATGTTTAAGATTTGAATAAGTTGGAAATTGATACTTTTAAATGAAAAAGCAAAGCAAACAACCAGGTAGAAATGGATCCCCTGGTTCTTCCCTGTCTGTCCTTTCTGTCGCCTGAACATTTTTCACCCCTCTGTCTTAGCCCTGTCTCCCACCCCCCTTCTCCCTCTCTTTCAGCATGTCCCCCCTTCTCCCTTCATGGGATGTGTCTTGCAGACCGTGAGTCTGTTTTGACGGCTTTGCATTCTGCCAGCGGCGCGTCAACTTCAGCGTTACCCCCCATCCATCACTGCCCGCCGCGGCACCTATATGCATTAAATATCAAGCTTTGTGGAAGGGAAGAGTCACACAATGTGCTCACTTGGCAGGTCTGAAGGGAATCTTTCCTCATCTGATGATTAAGCTCGCTTCTCATCCTGTGTAGGCTGGAACAGTTGTTGGAGCAGAGAGAAGCAGTTATGGTGGCGGTTTTATTATTTCCCTAATGTAAAAGCACAGCAGGAGCGTTTGAATATTGCATTAAATCTGGCTGGCTTCAAAACACACATGCAGATGCAGGCACCCTACACAAACATGCTCATCAACACACACGTACACACTTAACTCAATTAGCATTCGGATATTCTTTAAAAAGTTGGAAAGAAAAGACAAAGCGGAAGGAAGAAAAAAAAAACAACCTCCCACTGGATTTGCACTGATTCAGCAGTGATGGCACTTTTCAGGCAAAGTTGTGGTTCTGATCACGATCACGTGCAAACAACTTTAAATTAGCAAGCAATAGGTGAAAATGGGGAAGCTTTATATTCTTCAAACGCAGCCTCTCGTACGTTCCCACGCTTCGACGGTGCACCGCGCTCGGCTGCGAGTCAGCTTGGCTTGATAATTGAGCTATCAAGTTTGCGTTCTGATCTGTGCACATCCAGGCTTACGCAACAGACAGTTTAACTGTTGACACCTCGGCAGATCTCTCTGTGTTGCACTCCCGCCCGTTCAAATTGCACAAATATCCTGGCGATTTCGAAACAGTCAGCTCCGTCAGCCGTTTACAAGGACGACGGTGGCATCTTTTGACAGTTTCACATCACATATTTAGTATTTTGGAAAGGTCCTGAGGTCATAAAGTAATGCCTCGGGGGGACGATGTCAGCTGTCAAGCACAGTCAGGGAGAGGGAAATGGAGGGATTTTATGAGGTGCCAGCAATAACATGGCAGATGTGGAAGAACTGCTAGTTGACTAAATGTGAACAGGTGTCCTGCAACAGATGTAGCCGTGGTGTTTCTGCTGGTGTTTACCACCTACATTCAAACATTTTTGTTCTCATTTTTGTCAATTAAGGGTTGAGTGTGAGTTGATGGAGACAGGTGCGGTAGAAGCTGCTGTAACTCAGATCTGGATGGATGTTGAACTGATGCACGATGATTGAACGCTCCACGGCCTCCCATCGCATAATAATATTTCCATCCTAATCTTGTCTCCCTCACAATGACATAATCCATTCGTTCCTAATTAAAGGCTGATGTATGTTGAGGCGCCACATTGTTGGAGGCCTCATAAATAACTGGTGGAAATGGATAGATTCATTACGTTTCATAATGACTGGAGAATGGAGACAAAGTGCTTGGAGGAATATTGTCTTTATACATTTTTTATGTACTGCTTTCCCAACAAAATAAGGTCAAGTTCTAAAGTTTCTGTGTAGGGGAACGCTTTTTGACATTATTTATATGTGCTGTTTTTATTTATTTAGTAGTTATTATAACCAAAATAACGTAAGGCTGAGGACAGACTACATGTTTTTCTTAATGTCTTTCCTTCTCTAAAATCTGCACACAGTGAAAGTCATTAGTGTGGATGCTAGCTAAATCTCCTGAGTTTAGTTATACTGTAGATATTTTGATTTGCTGCAGAGTTGATTAAGCATTAAGTATTGGAAATCTCAAATTAATGGATCCTGTTTTTAATGATGGGGTATCGTGTTTTCCAGGCATAGTTAAATTTATACTACAGTCAAGCAGCTATGTTACCTTCAGTTGTTWTGAAAATGCTTTATGCATCAAAAATAAAAATGACTTTGCATCACAGCCTCTAAACACCTTGAAATTAGCCTCTGTTTCTTTAAGAACCTCTACCCTTTGTCACAACAATGATTCGGGGAGGGGCGCCCAGCGGGGCGGGAACTCGGCTGCAGACTGAGCTCCAGGGAGGAGCTTTGTGCAAATAGGCTGTGCCTTGCACCAACAAGAGTTTAGGCAGCTCCCTGTGGAGTTTCAAGGATTTCTCAAACATGCATGAATGAGGCAAAGCAACACTCTGGATGTGTTTATGATGAGGGAATGACATTATAACATGATAGAAAGCTCAAAGAGTCAATTTTGCATAATACCCCCCCCACACACACACACACACACACACACCGAAAGAGAATATTAGTCTGATATCTAATCTTTTACAACTAGTCCTTTGCTGCCTTTTTTTATTACAACAATACAATGCTCTAAAAAGACGCAAAATACTATAAACGTATGGATTTCTTTTTGTGTAGCAAACCCAGAGCTCGTTTTGTGGAAAAAGACTTAATTAAAAGGAAAAGACAAAAAGTAGTTACCTCTTCTGGGTCATCAGGTGTGCCCTGTCACCGTGCATCAATAGCATTCTGCAAACTGTAGCAGCTGATTAAAGCCGAAAATGTCAGATGGGAAACAAAGTTGGCCTCACGTCTTTAGCTGTTTCGTTTACCATTTGGGCCGTTGTTGGCTGAGAATCAGAAGTGGGCGTCAGTCCACCCTCCCGCTCTTTGCCTTCTGTAAAAAAAAAAGAAAAAGAAAGACAATATTTGCTCTCATCACTTGGCTGCAGAAATAATGAACTAAATGTTTTTTTTAGAGATCCTCCCCTGCAGTCACAGCAGTGATCTTTTGAAGATGAAATCAGATTGGAAATGTCAAATGAGCCAGAGATTCATGTTTTAGTTCTTCATATTTAACTCAGGATTTCATGGAAGTAAACTTTATTTTTTTATGTTTAAAAAGTTTAATAAATAAAACAAACTTTTTCACTGAGAGTACTACAATAAACATAATTTCCACAACAGTTTTTTTTCCTTCATTCGAAAATTAAATTATGTTCAAAAAACATGAAATTGTGTGTGATTTAGAGATACTATGAGCTCTCCTAAAAATCACAGGAAGTACAGAAAAGTCTAAGAAGTGAGATAGAAAAAAAAAAAACATCAGAGGATGCTCTCTATTATCCTCCCCCCAGCGTGACGTCTTCACTTCTGAGGCTGTCTTGTGAGACGGATCAACAGCATGTCTGACAGTTCAAGGAGTTCAAATATTTGACACTCAAGTCAAACGTTTTCTTCAGGTCTGTCAAAGAGGTGCAGCACTGAAGACATTTGTCATTGCAAGACCTTGTCACACAAGCTGTGATGGATTCTGCTCTCCAAAACGCAGGTTGGTGGGGGTGGTGGGTGGGGGGTCTAGCCAAAAAGTATCGTCCTCCAGCCATGAATAAAGTCAACTATACCAAGTTGTTTTTCATATAAATAAGCAGCTTCCCCTTTTTAGTAAACTAGCCCATTACAAAACCTGCTTATCTGTGATGTTCTTGTAATTGGAAACTAAATTGTTCTCACCCAATATGAAATTGTGTTAAAGCCTAAGTAGATTTTATTAGTGTGACAAGCTTRGAGGTGAAATAAAAGTGCAAAATAACAAAAACAAACAAACAAAAAAACATTTGCTACTTTGTATTTTTGTCCTAGTAAATGTTTCTCACAGAAAGTTTGCAGTTTTATACAAGCAACAATAGGTTTCTGTTGAATTATGGCAAAGTACGGTTTGGTTTGATGGAAAAAAATCTGCGCAAAATAAACAACAGATTGACACATTTGATTGGAATAGTTTATATCACCCATCACTCTTTATGCCAGAGTTTTAAACTAGGAATATTTGATGTTAAGAAATGACAGAGTTAAGATGATTTTGCTCAGTCATTTAAATTATTTTCATGTGCAATCTTATGTGACATCACAAAATGTCACAATCAGACTATGTGTGACTACTCTCAGTCACTACCACATCAGATGCTTGCCTAATATCAGGGAAGGGGACTAAATTATAGCCATTTTGTGTATTTTTAAAGTTAAAGTTTCTAGGTTTTTAAGGCCAGCCATCTTGAAACAGGTTGGATCGGTTGTACATGCTATAGAATTATTTTCTGCACGTTTTATTAAAACCTGCGCAGTGACCTATTTTGCCAAAAGACAGATTGTTCTAAAATATAGTTAAAATTAATTTTTTAACAAAGATCTTGCTCGATGAATCCATACGTAAGTGCTCAAAGTGTGTCTTGGTAATCATGATCAGTTACTTCCATATTTTAGGTCAATACCTGTAAAATCAACATAAGTTCTAATCTTTTTTAAACATTTTATGGTTAGTTGTTGACTGTGGCAGCCACCCTGAATAACCCCTAATTTACACTAGATACGTTTATGCTCCGCTGCGCTGTGGTGTACAGTTTGCAACTGTTCGTTTGCACCCCAATTTATACAGCGTCTTTTGCGATGCGCAGAGGAGGAGGTGTGTGCAGGAAGGAGATTGCACAATAAATCCATTGACAAATATGGAAGTCAGAACAAAATAAGTGTTTCTGTGGAAGACTGACTCAAAACACAGCTGAAACTGCATCGCTGTCGTCTTTTTGAAACTTCTGATTTCAAAATAAAGTCCACTTTTATCGTGCRTGTTCACATATGCTGCACGCTACATGTCGCCACCTGCTTCCCAAACAGAAGGATACATTTTGACAGCATTTGTGTTTAAATATATTGATATAGCTGGGATTTCAACAAAATTAGTCTGCCTTTGGTGAAATATTTTGAAAATACAAATGTTGTGCTTGTTCCTTTTCTTGTTGGTGCGACAGTGCGACGTGATCTTTGTAGATTGACTCCGACGCAGTTCCGGCATCCAGCAAAAATTGGATCAGCTCTAATTTTGGCAGATTGCCATCTGCTCACTGCTGTGTGCCACCGTGCGGAGCCAGTGTAAATACTCTCAATGGGCCTCATGCAAGAACATGTTCGTATTCTTCTCCTAAATTTCTCTTACTTTTGTTCGTACAAAGGGTTCGTACGAACATGTCACGTCAGATTCAACAAACTCTACTATCTTCTGGAAACGTGCATAAATGAGCTGCGTAAATTCCACCTGTTCTATCCAGCTGCTCGTGCACGCGAGAGGAGATTA
>NW_013952426.1:693195-696730 GCF_001266775.1 Austrofundulus limnaeus | reverse complement strand
GTAATTATGCTAATCTCCTCTCCTCATGCACTAGCAGCTGGATACGAACAGGTGAAATTTACGCAGCTCATTTATGCACGTTTCCAGAAGATAGTAGAGTTTGTTGAATCTGACGTGGCATGTTCGTACGAACCCTTTGTACGAACAAAAGTAAGAGAAATTTAGGATAAGAATACGAACATGTTCTTGCATGAGGCCCATTGATTGTAATGGTTGTGTATTTGCTGCGGAGGTTGGACTGCAGAGGAGGAGAACTGCATCTAGTGTAAATTAGACGTAACATTGATTCTGAAAGTTAAGATCTACTGTAAAGAATACACTCTGTATGTTTCATTACAATTCACATTCAAARTGGTTCATGAGATATTTTGTTAACAAAGACACATMCATGCATGGGTGAAATTATTGTCTGCCTTCACTTTTTCGCAGTTGATACCGAGACTACCTTGTGATAAAAATGGTAACGTCCATTAAACAGCAGAATCTGACCAAGAGAATTGATTTACTATTAATTATCCCTCACAGAAATCAAATAAATATATAAAACAATCTATTTTATGGCAACGTATTAAGCAAATGACAGAGTTCTTGGAGAATCACTGTTGTTACTAGTTCAYTGTGTCTTCCTAAAAGCATTTGGATTTCATTATCTTCCAGTCAGCACTGAKATTATTATTTTTTCTCAAACACAAATTATCTTTTTTTTTCACGTAGTTTTCAGGACTTCTCCTCCTGACTGTTTGTGGTGCTGTGCAGCCTCACCTGGCTGTGCAGGATGGTAGATGTCTGTAATGATGTCGCTAAAAACACTTCAGCAGACACGTCCTCTTGACTTTTTTCTTTCCTTTTTTTTAACTTGCCCATAACTCCCTCTCTCTGTTTCTCTTTCTCTTCCTCTCCTCTCATTCTGCCTCCTGATCCATCATCCTTTTTCTTCTTACTCTTTAAGCGTTTTCTTCCTCCTCCTTGTCTGCCTCTCCGTTCTCTACACCCTGTCACCTCTATTTCCGTATGGCTTAGCTGTGGCCTCCGGGCCTTCATTACCCCGTTGTTGTATGGTGGCCACTCCTTTCGACCTGGCACCACTCTGGGATTAACGCTATCTTCATCTCTGTCACTTGCTTATCTGTTTCCAAGACTCTTGAAATAAAGCCTGGCCAGGCGTGTGATGTACTTCAGATTACCGGAGGCGGGAGGCAGGTATGGAAATCCTCCACCGATTAGATGCCCTTCTTCGGTCTGAGGGAGATGTGCACAGACTGCTGCCAAGCATCTTAGAGATACACTGATGCACTTTAAATCCTCAGAGGATGAGGGAAAGTTTGTCTTTTTGATTCTCCTCTTTACTTTCCACTTTACTTTTGCTGCTTTTTCTGATTTTAAAAAACAAAACAAAACAAAGCATTTATGTGGTTTCATGAAAGCTTGTACATTTTTGCTTTCATTGTTTTTCATTTGCGGTACTAATCAGATATATTTTAATGAATGTACAAAGACCTGAGTCACATATGGGCAAAAAAAATCTACTTTGGGTCAGTGTGAATGTAACCTCAGATAATGATTCGAAGTGCTTGAATGAGATAATAAAATAATTATGCTGGCCTCAGGCCTTGGCAATAGCGGTGGTTGTGAAATAGTCATAGAAACAACCTAGGGCAAACATGCTACCTACAGTGCATTCTGACAGTCCGCGAGTCAAGTCAGCATAGGCCTCAGGAGCATGGTGAGACTGTACCACTGGACTGCAGAAAATATCAGCTGAAAGTGTAATAGCATCATGAATGCCTTCATACTGAAGGAGGATTTTTTTATTTTATTTTGTTGTGATCCAGCTACATTATAATAGATCTTGAAGGTTTTAGAGAATGCAGGATCATAATGGGCTAAGATACTATGAGTGTCACATTAGCAATGAAACTATTATCCTTTCACCTGGAATACAAGGCTGCTTGGGAGAAAAACATTTTTTGATTAGTTTCAGACTTCATTTTCAGTTGTTTAGGCTTTAAGTTAGTTTAGGATTTTAGAAGAAAAATGTTTAGCAAGAAAATTGGGAAAAAAATCACATTAGTGTTATTTTACAACAGCTTTGATGATGTTAGATGTGCCCCAATACCAGTTTTTCTCAAACAAAGTCCGAATACAAGTACTTCAATTTGAGTACTCACCGATACAGAGTATTTACTGAATAAGAACTTAAACATCACACAGTGACTTTAAAAACACATTTAAAATAGAACAAGATGAATGTCCTTATATTATAGCCCTACAGTCCTGAATATCAAATCAAACATACATTAAATATACTGTTGCAAAACCATAAAATAAATTAAAATAAAATTTTCTTTCGACTTGTATAAATTCCCTCAACATAGGAGTGACCAGTATCAATAATGGGTTTTGATACTGGTATTAGTATCAGTCCCAAATATCAGGGCATTCTTTACAAATAGTTTTTTACTTGGACCAGATACCAATATCTGTATCAGGTCAACACAAAATAATGTATAAAGTGTCAGAATAACGTGCTATAGGTTGCCTTTCTGACTGTACAACACATATATCATGGAACACATTTTTGTGACATACATGGAGAACTCCAACTGGGTGCATATCATCACACAAGCTTTGGTGCACATATTGTTGGCCATTCTAAGCAAGATGCAACTTGAAATCACAGGGATGGGTGGAAAGTTAATTTGTATTTGTTGGCCACATGCAACAGACCTCGCACAAAACTGGTATCAGTTATCAGGACTGTCCACATGCGGGTTTTCTCTGGGCACTCCGATTTCCTCCCTCAGACCCCAAAAATAACAATAATAAAATAAAAAATAAAAAAATGCACGGTAACTAAAATGTCTCTATAGGCATGAGTGAGAGTGTCGATGGTTTTGTGTCTTGTTTGTCTCCAACAGCGACCCGTCCAGGGTGTACCCCACCTCTCACAGCGACTGCTGGAAAACAGGACCAGATGCCTCACAACCCGAAAAAGTAATGTGGATTTTAGGGAAAAAAGAGATGGATGGATGAATTTTCAGGAAAGACTATGAGGTCAGCACTTTCTAACTTTCCATATCCACAAAACCCACTGCACTATCATTCATAAATGCCATCCCAACTGCAAACAGGAAGTACTTTTTGTATGTTCCAGAAAGAAYGTACAGCATGTCAGGGACGAGTAACAAATGAAACTCAAGCCTTTTCTTTTAATCAATTTAATTGCCTACCTGCTGGAGATAAAGGAATATCAAGAGAGCTGTTTCTTTTAAGATGCAGTTAAATAAGCCTTTTGTGTGTGGAGGGGCTGGGTGTGACTATCTTTGGTTTCATTAAGTGAGGACACATATATAGGATTCATCATAATAAAATTTAAATTATCTGAAATATCTTTACAGTTTATTATAGCATGATTGTAATGCTGCGTTCACACCAAACGCGTTTTGAGCGGCCAAAAAGCGCAAAACGTCTCTCACTGGACGCTCTACTGAACGCACTAGTGTTCAGACCAGAACAAGCTGCGGCAGCAGCGAGG
>NW_013952426.1:689091-692903 GCF_001266775.1 Austrofundulus limnaeus | reverse complement strand
TTATTTATTTATTTATTTATTTATTTATACTAACCTGACCGACTGCACATAAAGTCATTTTGACAGTAGTTGTTTGAAAGAGCTTTTTATGTATTCTGGCATAAATTGTATGGTGTATTTTAGAAACGATATATCTGCAGGTGTGCTGCTTCTCTCTTAATTTAAGTTTTCTTGTAGATCATGTGGATTTAWATTTGCTGCCAATGTTTTCCCTAAAGGTCTTCAGCGCGATTTATGCAGCCCTTTTTATGTTGACAATGGCAGAAAAGGAAACTACAGAAGACAAACAGGCTGGTGGAAACAAGGAGGCATGAGGAAGGCAGAGAGGGTGAGGGAGAGGTGACGAGAGATTCAGAGTCTAAATTTAGTTCCCGATGTATTCAATGTTCCATCACGCAAATGTTGTGTCTTCACACATATTTCCCACAGACAAAGGTATATGTGGCTCTGTGTTTGTTCAGGTTCAGTCTTCCTCTTCTGCCTGGCTGTATGACTCATCTGCCGGTCCTGCTTCACCTACAGGCAGACATCTGCCTGGCTGGGATTAAGCAGAACGGAAGACGCGATTAAATGGCTTTGGCAACTGTTTTTTCGCACATCTTAATAGAATTCCCACCCGCCGTTTAGAGAAAAATCCAGCTCCAGTCTTGGGGGTATTTATTTTTTCATTTTCTTTTATTTATCTAAAATAAGGGGTCTTTTTTGAATCAAGAACTGGCTTATTRTGCTCTTGGAGGGCAGAGCAGATTAGTCAATTAAACAAAGACATGGAGGAAGGGCTTCGTTTCATGGTCATCTTTAAGTCTCTGTTCTGTTGAAATAAATGGCCAAATTGATAGGAAAAGGGAAAGAGATCAGGACAGTGCACGGAAATGCTGGAACCAACTCCCCCGTTAACGTTGCAAAGTAGCAAGAATATGACGTTGTTGTTTTTTTCTCTTTTTCATAACAAAACTACTTCCAACAGTAAACCCAGAGGGTTAAAGGAAACACAGCCTGATAAAAAAAAAATGTTTTGCTTACCAACTTGTGCGCCAAAGTTCTTGTGAAGAAAGTTTGTCCTAGAAGTATGACTACCAGTTACTACCACACCAAATTTGAACTCAGTATTTGTAAAATTGGTTGAGTTATAGTTGATGTTTTTGTTACAGTTGTGTGGAAAAAAAACATCAAATGTAATCAGAAAAAATAGCACAGACAACCTGAACAGAGTGAATGTTGCTTTTAGCATTTTCAGCTTTGAGAAAATGCTCAGTTTTAAGGTGTTTTTTTTTTCTCAGACAGGATACCATTTCTAGTTTTTCTCACCTTATGTGCATCTATTTTATGTTYACATAGTAACACAATCATTACTCTTGCACTGATTTCTGATCATTGTAACCCTCACATTTTTTCTTCAAATAGGTTAGCTTTTAGATGTTTTTAAAATGCTGCTCATCCCAGCTRTGGCAAGTATGTATGATAGCATAATTCAACACGGCTACGTTAAAATGATGCTGCACAGAAATAACCTCATCTCTTTGTAAACTGTAGAAGAAAAACAGGCATTATTACAAAAAGTTGAAAAGAAAACTCTATAGCCTCTATTTCGAATAAGCTAATCAAAACTGCAGCAGCACTACAAAGCAGCTGAAATTGAATTCAGCTGTATTGTTGAGCTCAGTATAGATTATTTACAAAACAGGAATAAATTTTGTGTCACAATAAGCAGAAAATGACTCATTTCAGAATCATCTTTCCACAACCAGAAAATAAAAAGAGCAAAAACCAAGAGGCTTTGGTAAGAATAGAAGAGATAATTAAACCTCCTTTGTCATCGGCAGGAGGAATAAAACAGTATTGTTGCGGCAAAGATCCTTAACTAGCCGCATGTCWGCGTCAGACTTGCTTAAAGGTCAGGCTATTGTGTGAAATTAGTAAAGACAGAAAGGTCATTGAGATTGTTTCTGGCTAATAGATAAGACCTGGGGCCTTAATGGGTTCATGTTTTGCCTTTTTATCATCGGAGGATATTGCACAAGAGCTAACCCTTTTGTTACCAATGAACCTCCCCTTGCACACACACGCAGAGACACACAAGATTCCCTCACAAAGCAACCAGTATAGAAATCTCATCCCTCAAAGAACATTACAACAGATTGATGAGGTTCTCCGAGAATAATAAGTAATTATTAGGATCTAAAAAAAACAAATCTTGCTCTGTTTTGTATGTGCATGTTTGTAGCTGAGTTTGTGTCATTGATTTTTTAAAAGTAAATATTTGCTTGTATTTCATTGACTTTTATGTGTAAAATATTAATAGATTTAAAACATCTGCTCTTCAATCAATTAAATCAATCAAAAATGATTGCATTGCTCTTGGAAAAATTCTTGGTTCCCTGTTGGTTGTGTTTTTCAGAAAGAGTAATGATACCTTACAGTATATACTGTAGTGCATAAGAAATAACTTTACTTGCTATTTTATTGGAAAGGAACCTCTATATTAAGAAGTAGTTAACAAATGTCTTAACTGAGTTTAGAATAACCATGTTAAACAAACTTAAAAAAAAATCTCAGAGCTGTCCACTAAAATGTAATTTTCTGAATATTGAACAAACTCGCAAATTTATATAAGTGACATTTTCCAGTGTTGCCTTTATGTTTTGATTAGTTTTTAAAAGTTGCACATTTGTCCTCTAAAAGCACAYATCTTTTCATGTAAGGAYATTTTTTAATTTCATACCCYAATTWAAAAAATGCTGTAACTTTGTTTTATATCTATGATGGGTGCAATATGTGCGCATACCCACCTCTATTAGTTATGCACCGATTATTTCTCAAGACCCATGCAATGCTGTAAAAGTTTACTGGAGGCTCAACGCTCCAAATATTATGCCTCACAGATGGTATTTAGGAATTTGTTTAACTTTTTTTATTTCATCTTCCCTTTGGAGAGAAAACCTGACAAATTGAAAATCTGCTCGAGGATGGAAAATGTTTCATCTCCTTAAAACATACTGAAATTTGACTCGGATATTTATTTTTTTATTCACAGCAGGAAGCACATCATTCAGATACAACTCATTTGTTTGCACTATTGCAGTTCTGTTTTTAGAAGCAAAGGCAAAAAYACAAGATATTTATTACATTGATAGACTGTTTAGAAAATTTGTTCTGTACGTCATTAACATAAAGTCTAGCCATCGTTTCAGCAAAAGTAAATGCTTTTGTAAATTAAGAAAAATAAAAGCCAGTTTCCAATCCATATTTATCAGCACCATCAATCATTATCTTAGCTTATTATGACCTATTAGTCATCTGTAAGACCTCCTCAATGCTGACTGACGACCCCAAACTCTCCACTACCTACAGTCATTTGAAAAAGTTTGGGCAGCCTTGTTAATTCTGCTGATTTACCTTTATAAATCATTGACTGTTTGGGTAAAAAAAAATCATTTAAGTATATCATAAAGGGGACAAACACAGTGACATTTGAGAAGTGAAATGAAGTTGATATGATTTACAGAAAGTGTGTAATAATTGGTTAAACAAAATTAGACAGGTGTATAAATTTGGGCACCAAAAAAAATCTTAACTCAGTATTTAGTAGCTCCTCCTTTCACAGAAATAACATCCTCTAAACGCTTCCTACAGCCTCTAATGAGAGTCTGGATTGCGGCTGAAGGTATTTTAGACCACTCTTCTTTACAAAACATATCTAATTTATTCAGGTTTGATTGTCTCCATCCACAGACAGCTCTCTTTAAGTGACACAACAGATTTTCAATAATATTCAGGTCTGGGGACTGAAATGGTCATTCCAGAACGTTGTA
>NW_013952426.1:686546-688366 GCF_001266775.1 Austrofundulus limnaeus | reverse complement strand
CTTGGTAAGTCACTGAACTTACCAAACCAAATTTGAGTTCCAATAATTAGTTCTAAAGGTTTTGAAACCAATAAAATGAACACGGTGCCCAAATTTATGCACTGCCTAATTTTGTTCAACCAATTATTGCACACTTTCTGTAAATCATATAAACTTCATTTCACTTCTCAAATATCACTGTGTTTGTCCCCTATATGATATATTTAACTGATATTTTTACTCCAAACAATCAATGATTTATAAAGGTAAATCAGGAAAATTAACAAGGGTGCCCAAACTTTTTTCACATGACTGTATTAGAACTTACGTATCTGGATCAGACCTAACTAAAACCAGAAAGCAGGGTGTCCTGACTTCATTGTATCACACAAGATTCAGAGCAGACATCCAGGAAAAGAAGATTTCTGGAAAAAAAATAAATAAATAAAAAACAGCTTGTCCGTTCATAATGAGGGCAGACACAAACACATCACATGTAAACTTTGATCTTTAAGTCCACGCATTATGAATACCAAAAACATTACGCATACAGACTGGCTCATTACTATTTATTTATTCATCCCTTCATCTTCAGTATCTGCTTTATTTGACAGTACAAATCAACACACCAGCATGACATCTAATTATTGATTTACTGATTAATTGATCTACTGATTGATATGAATCTCATTATTGCAAGATGTATTTAAATAACATTTGGAAGTAGGTTAAAATCCAGCTTAACTCAAGAGTTCTGTTAATTCTGTACATACAGTCCCTCAACAGACATTACATTTAAATTATTGGTAATGAAATAGTCCTTAAATCCTCCATACAGTGGTTATTTAAATATGTTTTAAAGGAGTAGACTAATTGCTCATTTTTTCCATATTTTCCATTTTGTGCTGTAAAATAATGGTAAATAAATAGTTTGAAACAGTCAGTAATGCACCAACCAGGGCACCTCCAAATTCACTAAGCTGCCCGRGCTATGCCATATGACTGCTGCTAGTCATGAATACTTTTTGGTTTGTCAAAGTGTCTAAGATTTACATTTGTTTTTAGGCTGCTATGATAAAAGGCAAGATTGACATAATTTTTAAAACACCAAAAGGCAATGCTACACTGCCACTAGGTGGCGCAGTGGTACATCACAACATTAGTATATAATTATGTTAAGGAGTGCATTACAATCTATCAGTCATTTTTGCAATTTTGGACAATAAACTGACGTTACGCTCAATCTCATGTTTGATGTCAAAATGGGTGGATTAAAAAATAAATAAATCCTACTCCCACACCAATCTTATTAGCCAACAAACCATTGATATTTTTTGTGCACCCGGCTATGAAGACGCTTTGGCCTAAAATTACAGTCAAAACATTGAAAACTGAAGACAAATTTACATTTGGCATGAAAAGGTAAAACTGACATTTCATTCAAAATGACCAATGGCCTGTATTTTTTACAAAATGGTGCAAAAAGAGTTATTTGCAGGATCCGAAACACTGCACGGGTGCACTAAATTTTGCAGGAGTACGTTAAAATAGTCAGAAGGGCTCCAATTGAGATGGCGTTAGTGAGCTAATTTGCCACTCCCACGTGTTTTTTGCACTTTGCCATATTTCTTACAAGTTTTAAATTTGTGCAAAGTTTTGAGAAGTTCAGCCCTTTAAAACATAGAGTAAAAATGGCAGTTATGCACTATTGGGGACATGTCTAAGGTGCCCAAGTTACCCTGGCCATGACCTTTGTCCACTACAAATTTGTATATTCTTGGTTTTTAAGTGTCTAACTTTTCATAATTGATAACATGCAATATATACAGTATATATATATA
>NW_013952426.1:684900-686501 GCF_001266775.1 Austrofundulus limnaeus | reverse complement strand
ATATATATATATATATATATATATAATTCTGAATATATAAATTCTGAAAAATTGATGTATTTTAAAAATATGTTTACAAAATACAAGCTCAAAAGAAAGCCTGAATTTCAGTTTAGATACCTGAGATAGGGTGGCTAGCTCTGGCAAAGTAGTTAGAGGAGTCATCCTGTAAATACCTTGAATGCTGGTAGTAGCCAGAGGGCTCAGTAGTGGCCCTCCTCTGTCAGTGTGCCCCAGGGCAGCTGTGGCTACATTGTAGCTTACCACCATTAGTATGTGAATGTGTGTATGAATGGCTGAATGATTGAAGTGTAAAGCTCTTTGGAGTCCGTAAACACCTGATAAAGTGCTAAATAAGTTCAAACCATTTACTATTATCATTTACTATACATTTTTTCCCCCTTTTCTCCAGTAACATACCTTGAGACAAATTTGTTCCTCTTCCACCCCCTGTTGTTTAACAACCAATAGGAATAATTTGGCTGGACTAACTTTTAAAGCGCCAAGATATCAATACAGATAAGCAAATGATGCCAGAGCCATTTAAGAGTAGAGTGGTTGTAATGAAGTGGACCCTTAAGGCTTTCTGTTTGAATATAGACCGTGTCCCGTGTCTCGACCAGGAGCCCAGCAGAGAACAGTGCTGTCCTGGCAGCTTCCAGCTGGGTGTAAGTCGAACCACGAGACTGTGATGGAGGCGTACTGTAACAGAAGCAAGGCACCCAGTAAGGACTCTCTGAATAAATGATGGCAAACATATGTTAACACACACCTTCACCGGGTTCCACCAGCCTGTGCTTTCAGCAGATATACATCAGTGAACTGGAGGCTGTTTCAGCTTCCTTAATTAAAACGACCATCGCTCCTCCAATTTTGCCCCATTAAGGAGCYGTAAATCTAGCAAGCAGTTCTGACTAACAGCAATTTACCCACACAATGATGCAACTTGCTTATATTGGCCTTGCAGCCTAATCAAGCTTCATGAATAAATCAGCCAGCAGAGACATGGAGGTTGGAGTGCAAGGGGTGGGGGGTGTTGTGTAAGCACACAGGAATGTGCAAGGCTTCTACTTTTCTATTTATTTATTTTTACAGAGTTATTTATTTATTTATTCAAACTATCAGTGTGGTGGGTAATGGAGTTTGCCCGGGCTAAAAAAAGATGGAGGCACATGAAAGATTGGCTTTTTTATTTGGGTTTTTCCATAATGTTTCTGTTGAACATCCATCAGTTTGGGCTGCAAAATGCTGTGCTTTGTGAACTGATAATTGCAAATGCAGTTTTGTTTATATGGAACATTCATTTTTATGCTCAACAAAGAAAAACACAATACAAGAAAACTCATAGCTCATTCACCAAAGGCTGAAAAAAAAATCTAATTCTGACACCAAGAAAATCCTCAACAAACTACTGTTTTTGAGATAGCCTTATATACTGTAATAACAGCACTTTGTTGTGTGTGGTGGTGGTTGGAGGGTATATTTTTTCTTAGATGTAACACGATCAAACTTTATTTAATCTTTAAACTTCATAGAAAAGGCAGCAGAGAGAGAGGGAGAGAGAGAGAGAGAGAGAGAGAGAGAGAGAGAGAGAGAGAGAG
>NW_013952426.1:665067-684874 GCF_001266775.1 Austrofundulus limnaeus | reverse complement strand
AGAGAGAGAGAGAGAGAGAGAGAGAGAGAGAGAGAGAGAGAGAGAGAGAGAGAGAGTATCAAATCAATACTTGGTATGAGTTTCACTTGCTTCAAAAAGGTTTTGGTTGTTTTTAGGTTGTTACAGAAATCATCTCACATGTAATTCCACACTGATTGTTGATGCTCTTTAGTCTCCATTTGTTGCTGAGGACGATTCTTTTTGGCTGACTGCATGTTTCGGGTTACTTTCCCCCTCTACAAATAAGGATAGATAACTGAAGACAGACATACTTTTAACTAAACCATTYGTACAGTGTTGAGTTTATGCATTTTTATATACAATATTTACAAGTAGGCACACTAATTWGATATAAACAACGAAAATGAGCTTGTATGCATGCAAAACTGATCATATACTTTGCTACTGCTAGAAGGTAAGTGACCACTCTTCATAAAACATTCATGCTGAAATGCAGTACATGTATTTTATTTCAAAGGTTTTAAATATATGAACATAATGATGATGAACTCTGTTATTATCAGGTCCAAAAATAAACACATACTATAGACCTTATCATATTATGGAATAATGTACATTGTAATTATTTTTATACTAACACTATGCTTGAATCATCAACTGTCACATTATATTTCTATACCTAATTTTCTCACCCTCTTGTTTGAAGATGGATATAGGGCTTTGAGTCCTACCTACTCACTCGCACACAATAGTAGTGTTGCACGGCCTGTCATTTTAGCATGAAATAAGTACAGCTAAACTCAGAGAGTGGTCATGCTGCGTTCACACCAAACGCATTTTGAGCGTCAGGTGTCAGGTTTACATGCAAATTCTATAGTGGACACGCATCAAGGAGCGTCGGAGAACGTTTGAGCGATTTTTCAACTCCAGTGTTTGCTGCAACTCGACGCGGAGCATCAACCAATCAGAGAGACTCCACTATGTGACGCAGTGACACATTTTCTGATGGGATGGTCTCCTGAATAATGCCCACTAACTTGAAAACAGGAGCTCTTCAAGTGAAATTGAGTGGCTGTAGTTGGTGTCCTGGCAGGAGATGTGGACACCGATGTAGGTCAGCGGACTCAGGGCAAAAATAGAGTTGAAAGCGAGCCTCGTCAGCTCACAGCTTCCGGAGTGGTGAAACTCACCAAACTCACTCCGACTCTGAAAATGTGACCAGCGTGTGACGTCAAAGTGCACAAGTGTCCAAATTAAGGTGTTGGATGCATTTTAACACCCAAATTGTGTTCGCTGTGAATGCATCATTAGAGTTGACCCCTCTCAGTAAGACGGTCACAGGACTGTCTTTTGACCTTAGGCCTTTCTGAGTGGAGAAGACATGTTTTCCCTTTGAACACATTTTCTCCAGGTACTCCAGTTTCCTCCCACAGACCAAAAACATGAATGTTATGTTAATTGGTAAATATAAAGTTTCCCTATGTGTGGTTGAGAGTGTGAATGGTTGTTTTTCTCATTTGTCTCTGTTTGTCCCTGTGATGGACTTGCGAGCTGTCYATGGGGTCCCCTGCCTCTCACACAGTGACTGCACTGCTGGAAAAAGGCACTATAGCTCCCTGGAGGGATATGTATTTGATTTAAACAAACACCAGCTAGGCAAGAAATATACAAATGAACAAGAATTCTTAAAATCAATCTGAGATGATTGTTTTTAATAAAGGCAAKGTATTTATATTTAATTATTTTTTACATGAAGGGGCCAAAACCTAAAAATTGTTCTAAGACCAGCGTATTGGAAGTCTAGTTGCTTTCTGGCCAATTTTCTAGGATCTGGTCTAAGCTCCAAAATTTCTGTACACAAGGCCAGAGCGTGTGAATGGTTGTTTTGTCGAATAAATTCTTCTTAGTTGTGAGGGAGAGACTGAATGATTGGTTGTCTTGTTTGTCGCTATGCGGTTTTGTGATGGACTTGCTACTTGTCCAGGGTGTGACTGCTGGAGATGGGCACCAGTGACCTCCTCCCTCCCATCCAATGACCTGGAAAGGAAAAGCAGGTTAAAAAAAATGGATGGATGGAGTGAATGATAGCTGAAATGCAGAAAATTGCGCATAAGAAAAACTAAGTGTATTCTTTGATTCAGTTAGAATTAACSATTGACACGTTTGAAAGGTTTCACTCTGTCATAACAGGCAACCTGTTTGTGTGTGTAAGTCYATATGAAATACTTTAACATTTAGACTATAGTTTGTAAAGAGTTAGTAATGAATAGAAAACTGTATTCAGTTTTGAATGCAYGATCCAAAGTTAAAACGATTTTGTGCATGACTTTTTGAGAGAGGGTGAGAGACGAGTAGTTGCAGAAAGTTATCAGTCGTGTCAAAACACATCTGTTATCACATCAATTGTAAAATCTGCCTTAAATAAAGAAAAAAATAAAATATATATACTGCATACATTTTTAAGCAAGGCCTACAAGTTTGTTCACACAAGTCTGCTTTACGGTAGCAAAAATAAGACATAGCAGAGGGGATAAAGAGAGAACAGAAAAGATCTTTTTCTTCCCTCTTTTGAAAAGTTGCTTTTTTTGCGAGAAAACAGTGCAAACGTATTTTCTTTCCTGTCAGCTGAAGTGGTAACAGGGATGAGGTAGCGTGATGTTTTGTAATTCAATTGTTACGCGCGCGCTCACACACACACACACACACACACACACACACACACACACACACACACACACACCATACAAACACCCACTATGGCGAGACTCGAAGCTATTTTTTGCCGTGCACCATTGTGACTGTGGGGGCCTCATCAAGTTGTGCAAAGTAAAATCATTTATCATGCTGCTTTTGTGYCGGTCCCAGGCAAAAAGCGGAAAGGCGTGGCTGGTGTCATTACAAACATCTATCACACTTGGCATCATGCATTGTGACCGCCACCATCTATCATGGTGCAGCCTGAAAGTCCAAACACCCAGATATGTCATGATTTATATGAGCTCTGCCTATCAGCTATAAGATCTACATATACTGTATACAAATATATACATTATTTTAACTCAGGATGGAAGCACAAGGTTGTATAGTTTCCTTTAATATAAGACAGAGAAATTTTAGATATCACCTGTAGGCTAAACGTATTAAGCACCTTTCAGACATACAGTTGAGATAAGGAACGAGGCTCGACAGCTTTATAATGTGCCTACACACTTTTACTCTTCTTTAAATCTTATTTGTGGCAAAGAGAAACTGCCTGAGAGTGCATGAGCCAAGATGAGAGGGAAAAGATAGCTTGATGTCTGCCCCTAAAACATTTTAGTCTCCAACAATACACTGAAGCTCAGATTGCCCCCATATCGCAGGGATTTATTTATTTTTTTATTACTGGGATAATGAACATTTCTGCATGTTATCTAATTGCATTTGGCAAAAGCAAGAGAGGAAAAATAYGACTACACTGATGCATGGCATAAAACTATAGGCTCTAAATGATGGCCTCCAGACAATTATGWTTATTTAATGACAAAAGCAGYGATAAACCAACTTCTTACAGCAAGYGGGTGAAATTAAGCTGATGCTAAAGCTTTTCATTAGGAAAAAAAATTACAGCTTTTGCACAGTAAATAACTTTAGTTTATGCTTACAACAGTAAGACACAGATTGTGTTAACAAGGAAACTGTCACACTGAATATATATATTTTTATGACTGCAACAGGAAATAATTGTGTAAAATTAACATGTTTGACACACTTGCAGGAAAGTTCAGGTGGGTGCTGGAGGTGGAAAGTGAAGGTCTTTGTTCCCAGAGACAGGAATTCATAAAATGCAACATTTCTTTACAAAAATGTGCTTTATTAAAACACATTAAGCTATCATTTTGCTTCACGGAGACACAAATTATGTGCAGATCACACAAAACAGCTTATTATGTCTTGTGTTGTTAAACACCTTTAGTACATTTTTGCTTTTGCACATTGGGTTTAATGTAATTGTGGCATGAAGGGATTTCTGTCAAATGTTGTAAAATCAAATATATTTTCTTTTATTTTTTTAAAAGCATTATTAGGATTTATCACAAAGTATTTCAAAAATCCTCGCCTCGAGACAAAATAAAGAAAAAAAGCTCCCTGTTGTAGTGCAGCAAACCTGATTTTCCTCCACTACGATCAATATTTCTAGAGTTACAAAGGTTTCGTTTTTCCCRTACAGTCCTGGACAAATGCATACACTCACATGTTTATGTCGATGCAGAAATTTTAAAAATAGCCCAAAGACAAATCAATAGAATAAATCGCCATCCTGAGGATATGGTCTCCTCATCTTCCTTTATTTGTGTTGCCTCTGTTTGAGTATTTTTATATCGAGTTTTGTCTTGTTTGCAAGCAGGAAGCATTACGGAAGGCTCAACCTTTGCTTAYGGATTGATGTAATTTACGGCGCATCTGAAGGTAGCTGTATTGGCTTTATATATAATGTTCCATTATAGGCAATTGTATGGGACTCCCCCCCACACATACACACACATACACACACATACACAAAACAATAAGTTAATGATGAATTTTCAGAGATATAAACTCTGCTTGCTGGGAAACATAGTGTTTTTACCTAGACATTCACAGGAAAAAAAACCACAATCTCTTTGGAATGAGGTGGTCCAGGCTGACACCTCATAACTCCAAACAAGTGAGCTCAGTGTCAGAATCATGTTGCCCGAAGCAAAAGAAATCCACATAACTGGGAGTTTGTTGTCACAGAGGACATTTGGTGAGGCTATAGGCTACAGTGGCAGCTGATGTAATGCAGGACGGATGGATAACAGGGGACCTATCAACCCCCACAGTTTCCAGCATCACCCTGAGTACATGTGACAGCTTGAACAAACATTCTCCGAATCTCCCTCGCGTGTTTATTTCACCCTGATGTCGAGCTCTGCTCCACCTTCCCCTCGGAGCTTGCACACACCCAAATTGGCTCATAAAACAAAGACAGTGGCTGGTGTTAGAAATATAAGAAATCTGTCTCTGTTGATTATTGTTTTAGTTAAGAACGTCCACACCAGCTTGCACAAAAAAAAAAAAAAAAAAAAAAAAACAACTTTGTCATGAATATGGGAAGTGAATCTTGGTGAAATCTAAATGAATTAATGTTGTGGAGGACAGTCCATACTGGAGGAACCTGATTGGATTAGAGTTAATGGAAATATAGCAAACATTTTACCTCCTCAACTTCACACACTGGAACACACCATTAGCAAACAATGGCAGCGGTGACATGCTTGGCTAAATGCTAAACACTGTGACAAATTAATGGTGATCCTGACACAAACTATTACAGGGACTTTAATGCAACACTGTGAGCCAAGATAGTGTTGACATTATGTCTCAGAGCATCAATTTATCCAAGTCGCAATCTTGTACTGCAATTTGTTTGTCACTACACACTGATAGTGACAAGTATAAGTCTTTTCAAGCCCAGGGCTTAAAGTCAGCTATTAAAAACATCCCTATAGAGATACTAGAGAGAAAACCATATAAGTTGGTAGAAATACGACTGGGGTTCTAAAGACGAAACATAACTCAGGATGACACATTGATGGTTTAAGAACCTTATTTAAAAACACCTTATTTATACAGTATTTTATATTAAAACAACTATCACTAGCTCTATTTTTGAATGAAATTAAATGCTCTTATACTAGAGGCCCTGATACCAGATTTTCTCAAATGGAATAAAGGTATGTGTACCTTAGTTTAAGTATTTGCCAATACCAAGTACCAATACTGAGTACTTACTGAGTTGGAACCTAAACATTGTGCATAAAATGTAAACATTATCATATTCAATGGCATATCAATAGCAACCCGATATCGACATGGATATCGGTATCTATTGTGCGTATGGGTCCGTTTTGAATGAATACAAGTAAAAATGCTAGTAATTAACACAGTTAGGATGTAATGACTTTTTGCTGTAACAGTGTATGCACTGTAACTACTTACAGATATAACATTATTTATATAATTAACACAATTAACACGTGTGTTGTTTCATTGTATTTGAGTGTTTTTTTAAACCGACATTCAGCACACACCAATCATCCCGGAGCTCATTTTAAAAGATTGCATTTTTGATGGATAATAGATGTGAACTTAAGAAAATTAATATGAATCGATAAGTAAATTCAAGAATATTGCATACATGAAAGTACACACTATTCAAGATAGTGGTTCTCTGTTGTTATTTTCTGCTCTTTAAACTAGGCATGTTGGGGGCCTGACATTATTAGTTTGTTAATTAGCCAGGTCTTCCGTAGCAAACTTGCAAATGCCTTTCATTTACACAATAAAAGAAGAAAAAAAAATAACTGTAGGAACGTTCCTAAAAAAAAATATTGGCCTGTCACTTCAGCTGTAAATGGAATTGTGTAAGTACCTTGAAGTAACTAATTCCCCTTTGGGATCAATAAAGTATTTTTGAATTGAATTGAATTGAATTGAAATTGAACGTTTTTTTTTCTTTTGTACCTCAGGGTGCAAAAATGCGCAAAATGTTTCTATCGCCAAATAATAATTATTTTGTTTTCTGTTGCATGTAGACCATGTAAAAAATCAAAATTGAGCATTAAGACCTGCAGTGTAAAGGTAGCCTTTGACTACTGTTTTTCTTTTTCATCTCCTCCTCTTCCATTGGAGAAGGTTCCTTGCCGCTCTCTTAATTTCTGGATCTGTGGCTAGATCATCTCCCACCTTAATAGAAGCTGCAGTTTTTATGTTCAAGAATCTCCTCATTGTTTTGTCTCAAGCACACTAAAACTTACTAAACTAAACATTAAGTACACACTACACCCTAACTGTAAAATCCAAACATATCTATGATCATAAATATCTCAGATATCATTACTCACTCCTGCGCTTGCGGTGTTGATCACCCTCCAAAACTTCCTTCAACTTTTTTTGTCTTCTCTCTTTAGGTTTTTGACACCTGACAAATAACTTTGGGCCTCAGTCAAAAGGAAGGTGTGGGGGGTTGTTTGTTTGTTTGGTGGGGGTGGGGGTTGTTTTCTCCGTGAGACTTCCCATCTTTACTGCTGCCTCCAGCCTTGCTCAATAAAATTCTTGCCGTCTCACACGACCAGATCCCTGGCATGACGTCACACCCCATGTATGGAAGTTAAAGGGCTGTTTTTAAAGCTGCGACAGAAACAGCTTGAAACCAATTTGTATTACTTTTCAATGTCTGCCACAGAACATAAGTATTCATTTGTTGTATTGATGATATTTTGCTAGATATGTAATGTGAAAAAATGGTGGGTGTTGGACTTTAAAAGCACTCTTTACCATATTGGTTTTTTTTCGGTCACTTACCTTGAGTGGTCTCTTAAAGTCATAAAAGTTCAGTGGCCAACCTTGAGAAATGGAAATGGTCAAGTCACCTTTCGTGTTGGCCAGTGTCGCACACAGCGTCTCATCAGGGCCAGCACTCTCATATCTCATTGACATCTCAGAGCTAGTCACATTGTGTTATACTGAAAGGATTCCTAAATTGCAAGTCATGAGCTATTTCTGGTGAAAGCGTTGTCAGCAGTCCTGTGCCGAGAGCGCTCCCTGATGAGCCAGGTTATATTGCTGATTCTCATCTTCCCTGGAAATTACTATCCAACGTTATAATTCTCCTGCTTTGCTAAGGGCCAGCTGAAATATTCAACATCCTTTCTCAAAACACAATTTCCCTACGGCTTAAGTTTCAAGGAAGAATAAAGGGGTGATATGGGCATACGATACAGCAATCTGAAATGGTTAGGTGGCCCTTGACAAGGCATAAGCATGGATCTGTGATGGGAATTGAATACTTTCTTCCGGGATGGTGAATATAATGAAATGATTCAGTCTTTTTTTTCCCCTCCAGAGTGTCTGGTTTAGTCCCTGAGCATAAATTAAACAAAATTAGTATATTTGTGGTTGCTCCTCCGTTTGCYCTGCTCTGAATCCAAGCAGAGCTGTAATCACTTTGAGATTAATTTCTAAATGTGGGTGATGCACAGTTGTAGATACTGTTACAAAAAAAAAGATCTTCTCCTGAAGGTCTCCACAGAGTTGAAACACTAAAGTTCAAGTAAAAATACAAGTGATTATGTGAAGTAAACAAAAAAAAATCCATATTTGAGCATGCTTTGTGCTACATGACAAGAAGGTTGTTGTATAGATCTTGACACATCTCAGAGATCCTCTGTGTTTGGGCTGTACTTCAGATAATCTTCCAACTTGAAGATGTTGAGATCAAGACTTTGTTGAGGCAAGTTTTTCTTTCATTTTTTTTTTCCTTTAGCTGGAGATGGTTTGTTTTAATGACTCTGAATATCCATAGCTGCAAGTTTTGTCTTTCTTTCATGCCACAGAACGCCTCTGCAAGTCCTGTCAATGAAATCACAGGGTATTGCTAATCTATAGCAGAAGACTTTGAGTCTGAAGAGTTATGTTTTTTTTTTTACTTTGTGGTACAAGGAGAAGACTAGAGATCCAGCGTAATCAAAAAATCAGATGCTCCTTATCCACCGCTCTGCGCCGTTCCTCCGTCTGCTTTGTTTGTCAGGACACCTGYTGCAAAACCCCAAACTCGACACAGGAAATGGATTTTTCTTCTTTGTTTTTCATGAAGTACATTAAATCCTAATCAAATCTGAACACCTGCAGTTAGAAATCAGCACATCCCAGCATTACTTGTAATGCCTTTTTTTTGTTTTTTGTTTTTCTGAGGTAATCTTGTCGCGTTTGCTTTTCCTTTTTTCCCTTCAGTTTTAGTGTTTCAGGTTTTTGTGTTCATTTTCTCCTCTGTTGTACTYTATAGAGCTTGTCTTCCTACGTTCCTTTAAGCTCTTGTTGCAAACCCTGCATTTGTTCGCTGATTGTTACGTGCTTGTTGTTCATTTGTCACTATATTCCTCCCCGTTTCCTTTTTTCACTGCCAGATCATTATCCTACCCACTGGTATCTGCTTTGCTTGCCCAATGAATATTTTTGGTTTTCCTGCTTCGGCAGCGCTTTTAGTTTCAATTTCTTTAGCCTCTGTTGAGTAAGTTATTAAAATAATTTTTTTGTCTTTCACCTTCAGCCTTCTGCTTGCTAGTCCCTCATTTGGGTCCTTCAACTTCTACATCATTCTCTGATATGGTGGGTATCATTTCTCAATGTTTACATTCTGTCTCGGGGAAATGCCATATTTAGATGCATTTTTTGACTTTCTGACTCTGACTGTGATGACTGGTTCAAATTATTAGTAATTATTAGCAATTTGCTGTTCATCCAAACACTATTTTATGAACCATCAGTTTCACATTGTTTATTTGGAAGCAAAACAAAAATGTCAGCAGCAGCTAGCTGTAGCACTTCTTTGCCGTCCCTGACATGCTGAAATAATTGGGTGTTTTGAAGTTTTTTTTAACGAAGTAAAGTGTTATCAAATAGTGTTCACTTAAACTTAGATCGATCCACTTCTYTGTGTCTTGGCTCTGCTTGGAGTAGCTGACAGCTCGTCAGTCTGGCCAAATTAAATTTGATTTCTTCACAATGAGGCAATTCAAAGAGCAAATACCTATTGCCTTACACRTTTTCACAGAACCCCACTTTAAAAGATCTTAACTATCTCTTTAATGCTTTAGGCAATAAAAYGAGCTTTCACATCACGCTTCTTTCAGCTGACCTGTTTCAAGAAAATATGTGAGCAGCTGCTGTTCTTTGCTGGAAACAAATCAAGCTAACACTTAAAAAAAACTTTTTAAAATACTTTGTTTGCATTTATTTATATTTATAAATGCACTATCCTAACATTTTATAATACACTTTATTTGATTCATTGATCCAGGCTTATGAGTTAATGAAATCCAGTCCAAAACATTTTTTTTAAATTTACTTTAGTAAACTTAATGGTTACTCATCTCACTGTGYTTTTACCATTTAGCCACTTTGATGCTGCAATTATGCGAAATAACCATAAAGACTGCTTTGGATTTTTATAATTCATAGCTGAATTAGACAATCAAATCTCCAACAATTCTTTACAAAAATAGTACTTTTTGATAAGTGGTTTCCCAACCTCCATTCACAAATGTGGAAAAATAAACTTGTTTTGCTGTGATTTTTTTTTTATAATCTTCTGTCTCTGAGAAAATAAATAATAAAACTAAGTATCGAAGTGAGAAACTTTCATGTTCATCTTTCTCTACAGATCTGGTCATGTTTGATTCCAGAAGCTCATCCTTTCTGTCAATTTAAAAATGCTAAAACACATCACGAAGGATAGCACATTTAACCTCTTAGGTTTCTACACAACCTTTAGGCCCCATTTTCCAATCTAATTCTAAAGTCCATGTGCCGTTTCGAAGCCTAATACTTCTTATCGGCGAAGCCAAATGTACATTTTCTTATCAGAGAGGAGGGAAGGTTAAGAAGAGTTTGTAGAGAGCTAGTCATTAGATTAAGCCGAAAGAAGATTCACGCTGAACACTCGTGTTCGGCCCATTTGAACATGTAGGCGGTATATTAGATGTCCTCGGAGAAGCTTTTCCTTCCTTTTTTTTTCTCCATTTTTTTCTTTCCTTATGGTGACTGGAAAAGCAAGCAGATGAAGCCACAAGGCTGAAAATGAGTCTGAAAATGATGTTGCTCATTCACTGCCGTGACGCTCAAAGAAGATTCTGATAATGCCTTTGGATATATATTCAGGAGGCGAGAGGGAAGCGGGTTATGTGGGGGGAAACTAAAAAAGRGAATGAGGAAAATGGCCCGAGCCAGACAGGAAAGAGAAAAAGATGATGAGAAGAAAGAAAAACATATTGAAGAAGAGGCAGCAGACAGATACAAAAAAATGGGACACAGGCTCTGCCTGTGTGATATGTGTTTTTTTTTTCAAACTTCTGCAATTTGAGGAATTAATTTCAAACTTCCACCCCATGGGGCCATGCTAAGTGGTGCTTTAGCTGTGGAGGAAGGACTGAGGCTATTCAGCTTCTCTAACATCCGTGTCTAACTGTGGGGGAAAGCAATCACAGTCTCCGTCCAGAGGAGTCGAGCTCCAGAGTAACTGCTTTCATTAACGGACAGTTCAATAAAAAAAAACTGCAGCTGCTGCTTTTCAGTTGTTTGACCTTTTTCTTCGCAGAATAAAGGTTCAACCTTTCAGTGATGTCTGTTGCTTTCCTAAATACGACACTGATTTAGGAAGTAAATGGTAAGACTGAGATGTCTTGTTGTCAGAGGGAGGCCGTTAGGATAAAGGTAGAGGGCATTGCTGAAAATGAAAAAAAAATTGCTAAATTTCTTTACAACATTTTAGAGATTAGAGCAGCACCTGCAAACATCCTATCTGAGTGTTATGGCTCTAAAATGTGTCTTTTGGGTCTGTGCTTATTTTGGTTAAAGCTTTATTGTTTGAGGCAGGAAACACTCAGATTGAACAGATGAAATCAAAACTCCTTTTCTGTTTTTTTTTCCCCCTTTTTCTTTATTTTTGGATGGTTGTCAGAAAAATCCAGGGATTTTCAGAGAGAGTCTCAGAGCAGAATCACAGAAAATATGGAGTTCTTTGAACATAGGAGACCTGGCACAGACTTCTCACATCAATGGCAAGAATTTGAACTAGGTTTCCTTATTTATTATAGGATTTTTAAAATCGATAATWATACTGGAAATGAACATTTCCTTTTACTGTTTGACAATGTCGTGTTCATCAGGCTGTGATGGATTCTGTTGTAGTCATTAGTTATTAAGGGCAAAACACACGGACAGTGTATGACGTGCATCAAAATTTCTATCCCCCACATCAGCTGCAGCAGCTGACCATGACTCTAAGCGCCAGCAATATTTTYAGGCACTGTTCTATATTGAAGCCACGCTGTTGTGTACTCACTTTCTGCTTGGACAACRGGGTTCCTGTAGCAGCAATGAAACTTTTTGCAGAGGTGCCCCAAAAGCTCTTATGAAAACAATGTGAAAACTGATGATGTCTGCTAATCCAATGCTTAAGAAAATGGTTATTCTGGTAAGAAAGAAAAAATAGGGTTATTTTATAATTCTGTTGTGTTTTACTAGCCCCTTCAGCTTGATATGTTTTGGGTGTTTTAGTGACGTCAGCTATCGCAGTTCCAGTGACACAACTCTGCGCCATCCCCAGTGTTTTTTCCAGCCTCAATGGAACTGATCACAATGATCACACACATAAATTGCTAAAATTAAATTGTTTTGACGTGTAGGTAACAAACATGTCTTAAACACTGTTTCCTCTTCATACACATTGCAGCTACAATCAAATTACCATGGTGTTAGCAACATTTTTTTAATAATCATTAATTGTTTAACAATTTTCACTTTTACCACCATCGCATTTCACTAATCTGACTTTTCTTGGACAAATTTGTAATTCTACACCCAGTGATAAAACATTCAGGTTTAAAAAAATCACATGTAAAGTGTAAATTATGTGAGACTAATTAATGATAATAAAATAATGATATGAATTAATGATAAAATAATTAATGTTGAGAAAATTAGACGCACATCTACAAGGGATTTGTATTTCAAGATGGCTGCCATTGTCAAGTGACGATAAAAAAATAAATAAATGGCTATAACTAAATCTAACAGATACAGCGTAATGACTTGAATTATTATATGTGGTAGTAACTGAGACTGATCCCCATCATTTTGAGTAAGAAAAGGTTGCACAAGATTCTTTTAAACTATAATTACATCTCCTATYGGTGTTTAGTTTTTGAAATACAGAGTTGTTTCTTTCCTAACACATTCTTGACTGCAGTGAACAACTTTAACTTCAGGATTYTGATTCTGCTGCAGCTGATTCAGCTCCCAAACTCTGTTTGCTATTTTCTTATCCCTCTGCCTTTATCTCAGTCAGCCTCTCTCTGTGAGCCTCATCCTCTCCATAGGCATTTCTCATTGAGCATCAAGAACAGAGAGGTGTTTGTTTCTGGCTAGCTGTTGGCTGCTTCCTCCCGAGAGGCTCAGCTGTTTTGTGGAGATGCAGGACACATGATTGGAGTTGGCATGGCAGCGTTGCCGGGGGCGCTGTGCCTCCAGCCTCACAACCCCTCTCCTACACACAGGGAAGTGATGGCGGCCAAAAAAAAAAAGAGCACAGTTTCCACCTGAAGGTCCCGTGGGCCATAATTTGAATAATCACATCKTCTCCGCTGACATGCTGCTTTGTCTTTTTTATATGTTGTGCAAACACCATTCAAGGCATGTCAGTTTCCCAAATTCACAAAGGTGACTCGTTATTTTAAAGTTGCTAACCTTTTCCTTTCCCTAGTGCTTCGCTCTTTGTTTCCTCTCCTCGCCTCCCTCACCTCGAGGGCAGGAGTTAGCATGACAGCCCCCGCCGAGCTCCACGGCTTGCGCCCAACCCACCTGCTCATAATTATTTAACGCCGTCGTTTGACGAAGCTGGAAATAGCGTGTGCCGAAGGCCTAAAAACATCTAAAATGCATTTGTGCTTGTTTGAATTCAAAATAAGTTAGGAATGCGCTGTGCTTTATGTAACATTGATAAACAGGGAGAACTTACTTCCTTTATGGGCTTTATTTCTTTTCTGTCAGGTGAACATTTTGGGGAATAAATTATTTCTCAAGAAAAAAAAAAAACAGTCAAGAAGGCAACAAGAAAACACAACAGTGTCAGAACCAGAAATGTAAAACATCCAGAGTGATTTCATTCAAAGAGTAAAGATGTGAGTATATCTAAAAAATATATATATATAGTAGGTCCTCTGTATGAGTTCTTCGTTGTTTAAAAAAAAAACAACTTTCATCTATCCTCCAAGAAACTTCTTCAGTCTGAGAAGTTACAGGTAAACTCAGCCTTATAAGCAGCCTCCACATAGTGGACAAACAGTTTTAAAAATTACAATTAGAACAGGTTTACATTCAACAGAGGACCCTCAGTCTAACAATAGATTGCTAGTGCCCTGATTGTCACCTATTGTTACCAGAGGGCTGAGTCATTCTCATAATAACAGCATTGTAAGATGGCAACTGGACACAGAAGCCTCCACCTGTTTAATGATGGATATTTTATTTTTTCACGAAAATGACTTCCTTTACTCCTCTCAAATCAATGTTCCTTTCTACCAAGAATGAGAACATCTTCATCCCTAAAAAAGTGACCACTGGCTTGTAGATGAAAGTAAACTGCATAATATGGTCTGATGATGTTGATCTCTGGTGTTGGACCTTCCTTTTGAACTGTGCCTGCTTTATTTCCCTGGAGTAGAACTGGTCACAGTTCTCCTGACATTTAACAGCATACACAACATTTCTCTGTTYGTGCCAGGGAACTGGATGTTTGGGGTGAACTAGTCTTTGTCGTAATGTGTTCTGGGTTGCGAAAGCCACTGAGATGTCATGTTTGGAGAATAAACGTCTCAGTTTCACTGAAACCCACGCATCATAGGGAATGACCACTGGTCTGAGGTTTTCCTTTTCACCAAGTGGTTGACTAGAGTCCTGTTTGGGTTCCTTGTCTACCTTGAGGAAAGCCCAGTTAGGATAACCACACTGCTCCAGGGCCTGTCTTGTGTGTGATTTCTTCTTCTCTCTGGCTCCTGGGTTTGTGGGGACCCTGTCTGCTCTGTGGTACAGAGTTCTGATGATTCCTAACTTGTGTTCCAGTGGGTGATGGGGTTCAAAGTGCAAATACTGGTCTGTGTGGGTGGGTTTGTGACAAATATCAGTTTCCAACTGTCCAGAGATGTCATGATCCAGGAAAGCCAACCTGCCTTTTTTACATCCTATCATGTGAACTTTATATATTTATCCACAGACTTGATGTGATCAGTGAAACTTTGTACTTCCTGGGATTTAATTTTAACCCAGGTGTCATCAACATACCTGAACTAATGGCTCGGTGGTGTCCCTGAAAAGGTGGACAAATGAAAGGCCATCTTTAGTTAAAGCTAAAAACATGTTGGATTAAAATTAAGCTTGTTTTCTTTTCTTGGGTAACTGTGGAAGTTCCAAGAGTAAGAAACTACTTTTCTTTTTACACTGTTCCATTAAAATTTTGTTTTCCAGAAATAATGGGCTGCTAGTGGGGCACGTGGTTAGCACTGTTGCATCTAAGGTTATGTTCACACTGCAGGCAAATGCAACACAAATCTAATTTTTCTGCGCCATACGACCCATATCAGATTGTTTATGATAGTGATATGATAATGAGAAACCCACTTTTTTTTCAAATTCAACCCAGGCCTTTTTAGTATGTGGAACTCAACCGAATACATTTCAAAGCAGCTGTAGTCTCAACAGTCATGTTATATTTCATCTCACTTTTGCATCGGTGAGGTGGAGGTGAAAGGACTGATCAAGCAGCCGACAAGAGGATGGCTCAAACACATACAGTGAACTAAACAAGCACGTGATTGCACAACAACTTCAGAATTGACATCTTAACAAGTAGCATCCATGTTTAGCTACTTCTGTAAACAGTGAGCTGAATGTGACATCACGTCTTCTGCGCATACAGATTGCATCAGTGCAGTGGAGAGTTAACACTAATTGCAGTTGCATTTTAAATATAATTTGAATGTCCACGCAAAAAAAATCAGACATTTGCAATAAAATCAAACTGAGCATTAAGACCTGMAGTGTGAACATAACCATAGAAAGGTCATATGTTTACATTTCAGCTGGGTTCTTTGCAGAGTTTACATTTTCTCCATCGGTATAGAAGAGGTTTCTCCAGTTTCTTCTCAAAAGTGTGTTCTTCAGTTAATTAGTTATTTTAAATTGACTTTAGTGAAGTGTGTGGGGTCGTGTGTGAAATGTGTGCATGTATAAGTGTTTGGTATCTTTGTGTGATGAACTGGTGGCCTGTTGAGGTCACCTTATGCTTTTTGACTGCAGGTGAGAGGTATACCCCCCCCCCCCCCCCCACACACACACACACACACAGAGGATTAAACAGGTACAGAAAAAATAAAAACAGCCCAGACCTTCTAAAAAGATGAATGTGTTTTCTTAAGAGACTCCCAGTCACCTGTGGATGACCGGTGCTAACATACCTCTTACCTTTAAGGCATGCTGTTTATTTTATGGTGCCAACATACCTGCTGAAGGCCATCTGAGTCACCAGAGCTGACAGTTGGTGCCAGCAGAGAAGAGGTCAGGCGGGGAGGGAGGGCTGCAAAGACACACAGCTTCTCTGCCCACAAGGACAGTGAATAATATCAGATCACTGCAAAAATAAAACCGAGGATTTCTGCACCCCATGCCAAGATTTTCTGTGCAAACATCAGCATGTCTAAGAAAAAAAAAAGAAAAAAAAAACATTGGCACCATTTTGACATTTGTGAACTCAAGTGGGAGAATTTAAACATGGTGTAGATTAGGTCAAATCTGTGCATGGAGGCAGTGCATTGTCTGCATGTTAAATAAAACAACAATAGATGTGAGCTTRATTTACACCTTCAGTATTTGTATATCATACTAAGGGTCTAAAATAAAGATGGACACGTCATTAAGGTGGCCAATTTCTGATGGGAATATAAATATGGATCATTTATCCCTGAAATACTGTACAATTTGTCCTACAAATCAAAAAAAATTGTATGCCTTTGTTTTATTTAATATCATGAGCCAAACTCCCTTGCAGCAGCTTGAAATATTTTGATGTGTACCTAAAGCACAAACCATGAGTGTTGAAGACATTACAGGACAAAAACAGAAAATAAGTCATTCACATCTCACGTTAGTGTTGGATGAATATATTTAAAGCTGCTATTTGACAAAATTCTTTTGCTGTTAATGCTTTCTTAAGAAAATGCAGTGAGAAGTCAACAAATAAAACAGCTTTAGAGAATTTTTTATTTTTATTTTTTTCATTTTAGCCTAACTCACATGTATATAATTATAACTGCTCATTTTATTGATAATGATAAATAACCTTGTATGGTAAGATGTGAGGTTTGAAAGAAAAGAAAAAAAAGTTAAAATAAAAATAACTTTTCCCCCCTTATAGGTCATGTTGTAGATATTAAAGTTAAAATAACCAGGTCAAATTTGCTGAACAACTTAATTTTTTGGAGCATTTAATGTAACCACTGCAAAACTCCCCATAAAAAAACATTTCTGCAGTTCTAAAAAAGACTTGTTTTGCTGATCTATTTTAAATCTGGAAGCTGCTTTTTACAGTTATTGTGCACTTTGTCATATTAAAAAAAAAAAAAAAACTTTTTCCATGAGCTGAAACATCTCCTAAATCTGAATCATACCTGAGCCTTTGCTCCCTTTTGGGGGGAAATGCCAGCAAAACTCTTTTTCTACATTGATCTGTCAACTTTAAAATGTTTTAAAGGTCCCACAAGCCCCGTCCCCAGGAGTTGGAGCTGAAGTGTGAAGGGAGGCAGAGGATGGTGCAGTATCTGAGTCCAGCTCTCAGGTGGGCTACCAGTGGGGCTGCTATAAAGAGAAAAGTAGTGGGGAGGTTGGTAAATGGGAATTCTTAGACTGCTTCAAAATAAAAGTTTAGTTACAAAAATAAATAAATAAATAAATAAATAAATAAATAAATAAATAGTCCAGATCTTTGAAGTAGAAGAAACTACATGAAAACTGGGTTTCTAATAGCATTAAAAATCTCCTGATGAAGAAAAGTAAACAAAAATGGACATATCACTGTGGTATTTTCTCTTTTTCACTTCTTAGAATCTGTTTGTTTTAGTTATCAAATTTAACTGCTGCCTTTGGTACGGTTGATCACAGCATCCATTTATCTAAACTTGAACATGTTGGTYTTAAAGGYTCATTTTTAACAAGGTTCTAGTCTTATGTAGTAGACAGGTCATTTTCCGTTTCCATGGGGGAATACTCTTCTGCATCACCTCCAATTTGCTGTGGTGTACCTCAAGGATCTATTTTAGGGCCTATTTTTTTTTGTTTGGACATGCTGCCATTGGGATCAATATTTAAAAAGCACAAAATATCTCAAACTCTGTTACCCATGTATAAATATTGAAATGCATGTTAAATATGGGTTCATTATTTCAAGATTTAGAAGGAAAAATATTTGAATATTTTCAAGTTAAAGTTTTATTTTAAGTGCAGTTAACTACAGGCAGTGYTAGCAGAGCTTCAGTTAGACTATGTAGCCATGTGAAGTACATAATATGTAATTATGTATATAGAAAGATTACATCACTTGGTAATTTTGTTGCAGTAGTGTTAGCCTGCTGGGTTGAAGTTTTGCTGCTGCTAACAATTGTCCAGGTTTGGTGGGAGGCTCATTACAGCATACTCTTGTCCAGACCTTGAACAATTTTCATATTTTTTTCTTTAATACAGCTATTTTCTATGATTGTTTTGGACTGATGCCACATGCAGTGCACAGAATGCTACAATAACAACCTCACTAACCAAGCCAATAAGTTCCTATTTCAGTGGCTGTGTCTCAATTCATAGACCATGGTAGAAATTGATCATAGTCTACGTGGGCCGTAGGCTGCTTGTGTCTGCTGCATAAACGGCGATGAAATGAGATGGTCGAGTCTACGGAGGATGTATGTTTGCGTGAACATGCGCTGCCTCGTTACCATGATGATAACGTTTTATTCCACAAAGCTTCAGTTGTTTTTTCAATGTATAACTTCATAAAATGCAGTTTTAATAGAAAATCATTACAAGTAAATAAATAAAAAGCATTAATATGTTGGGTTTAACTCTAGTATAAGTTCTTGTTACAGCATTTTATTTAACATCCCATTGCAACAAAAGTTGCTTCAGCTAAGTTATTTAACTTACATTATTTAGTTTGTGATACATTTCCAAACTCTGTCATTAAAAAAACAAAAACTCTGCAGTAAAATAATAAGAAAAAAAAACTTTTCCATCTATGTTTTTCTGTTTAATTTGCTGACAAAGCAATGAATTCTGAGATACCATTGGCTGACGTTTTCTGGGTTTTGTCGGCTGCATTTGTCAGCCACATGAGTAGGCGTCTCAAATTGGGATAGCCTATGATGGGGGGCAGTGACTTAAGCGGCAAAAAAATGTGGCTGACGTGAGCTGCAAGCCATGAATTGACACAGCCAAGGTCTAAATTAGCAAAAATAAATTTGCTTTWAAAGCTTTATCAATGTAAATGAATGATGGTAATTACATTTTTGGAGGGGGATCTCATACATTAAACCTGTTGTTATTTCTAAGAAGTTTGTGCTCTGAGTTAAGCTCTGCATAAACATATTTGCATTAGCATTATTTAGAAATTTAAAGCACAATTATGCACAACGTTGGACCATTTTTTTTCCTTTCTTTTGTTTTGTAAATCAAAGATAGCGCCTTTTTAGCTGAACTGATTTTACTTAATCGTGTTCCCCCTCCTCAACATTACAAACATTTTATCTGCAGGCCATCTTATGCTCAGAGTCTATTTTCTCATCTCATCCCTGCTCAGTTTAGCTTTGTTCAGGGTCATTAGAGTGGAATGAAAGCCCATACACACAGCCACTTTTCAACAATATCACTTGGAGAAAATGTTTCTTCAAATGGCTCCAGCTATCTGAAAATTGTCTGGGGAGAGGTTCAAGTGTTGGCAAGGTGGGAATTAAGTATTTGTAACAACAACCCTCCATCATTCACAAAGCTGCTTAAACCAGAGAATACTTCAGCTTTCTCCCACGTTTATGTCTGCAATGCAGAAAAAACAGCTTCGCACTGATTTTAGATATGGCCCCCTTGAGCAGCTGTGCAATATATTCCTTTTTTTCCCCATCAATAGCGCCAACAGGAAAATGTATTACTTTAATTTTTTTGCATCACCGAGAAAACAGATGGGGGGGGG
>NW_013952426.1:663379-665012 GCF_001266775.1 Austrofundulus limnaeus | reverse complement strand
GGGCGATGCTGTGCAAAGGCTACTCAATCCGACAGGCAGTATTGAGCAACTTTTAGCAATCACAGTAATAAAACACTTCCCTGAAGAAACATTTCCATCCTCTGATCATTACTGTTCAAATCAGTTGAGTCATGCATGCTAGAGCGGGTGTAATTATTCCAGAGCACTAAACAGAACTTTTGTTGCATCGATCCGCAAAGTGCAAACCCAGCAGAAAAGCCAATACATGTGTTATTGATCTAAAAATAGTGGTGGAGCCCTGTGAACCCTTTCGATACAGCTAAAACTAAACAGATATGTTGAAATGGAGGCAGAATGGAGGATTGCTTTATTAGTGGCTATCTGTGTTTCTTGCTGCACTGCTGATTGTAGCTGTGGAACCCATGATCAGTCTGCTTGGGCTGGTTGTTGGGAGATTTAGATTTGCTCATTGATATTAGGGGAATTTGTTTATTTGGAAGTCTTAATGTGACTGTATTTAAGAGGGCCTTAAAAAAGCATGTTGAAATGGAATTAGAGCATGTTTGTACAGGCAGAAAGACATATTACCTTAAATAAACAAACTTGTGCCAGTGAATTAGTCTTTTTATGTTACTTTGACACCGGTAACCGATGTAACCAGTGGAGGAGCTCTCGAGTTGACAGCCTCGCATGCTCATTAAATAGTTCAACACTTAACTTTTGAATGAAATATCAATACAGAAGTGAGAAACTTTTAGGACAATCGTAGCTACTTGACCAAATTGTCTACATAACCAAGGGAGGGCAGATCAAGTTGCATGTTGGGTTTGTAACATGAAGTTGAGTGACTAAAGAAACTGCAGTATGCCCCACTTGTGCTGAAGTGTCGCAGGTAAAAGCACATCTGAATTAACACCACTTTGAAAAGACAAACCATAGACAAATGATGATTATATCAACATTAGTTAAATGTTGCTGGATTATCTCGTGCTCTAAGTGGTTCCCAAACTATTTCAGCCAGGCCCCCCTTTGGTTTATAAGAAAACATTTGCGCCCCCAACCAACCTTTGCTCCCACACCTCCAACCAGACACACAGTTGTTTTATTCTCAAACTGCATTGCAGTTTATTTCACACCTCACCCCTTCTTTTTCTTTTTTTTTTCCTTTTTACGATGACAATATTCAACATCTATCAAAAAAATTTAAAGAAAATGCCTCTCAGTGGAAATTGGGTTTAAAAAACATGAGCAACTCCCTGGGAGAGAAAAAAAAGTTTTGTCTAACAGAAAGGACACATTTAATCCTCACKACTTTGGCTGGTCCAAGTCTTGCATTGACAATACCAAAAGCAGACAATATAAAACATACAGTCATGGGTTGTGCCAACAGTATTTTTCTTGGTGAAACTGATAAAGAATAAATTTTAAATGTTGTTAAGCGTTTTGCAGATAAAAGATCAAAAGATTGGGTGGAAATGGAATTGATGTTTGTAAAGGAAATTATTGGTTGTATTATTGAGCCATTTACACATATATGTAATTTATCATTTTCAACTGGAATATTTCCAGATAACATAAAAATAGCCAAGAAAATTCCGCTTTTTAAGAATGGTGAGAAATGCATGTTCACAAACTATAGACCAATCTCCCTGTTGCCGCAGTTTTCAAAGAT
>NW_013952426.1:656638-658042 GCF_001266775.1 Austrofundulus limnaeus | reverse complement strand
TCATTTGCGTCTTTGATCTTCCATTTATGTAGCATACAGAGTAACAACAACACTAAAGCTGAGGTAAATTTGGTCTAAAACAGACCTGCAGATGCCTGTAAAGCCAAATGGGATGTATTTTCCTGCAGCGATACTGCACAGCTACATACATCTGCCGCCACCRCCACYGCCGCCATGATTGAACCTTCTTGTCCAGATGGAACGTATGCAGCTGGGCTCGTTGTGGATTCCTGGGGGGATTGGAAGATAATGTACCTTTTTCCATTGTCGATTGAGGACATCAAAGATGTTTACATAGTTGCATTAATGATAGCAGGACTTCTACTGATTGATGGTGGTGAATATCTTGGCTATTCTGAAATACGGAAAGTGTTTGCAGCTGTTCGGACCCTTTTGAGGCAGCCTGCCTTGTGTGATGGGTTATGCCGGGCATTCAACGCTCAGACTCAAATGTTGGCGAGATGAACCGCAGGCTGGATGGGATCCTYGCTGAAGGTCGCAGGCCAGCTGGCTCCTGAACCCRCTGGTGGAAATGTATAGATCTTGGAGAAGTTGTGCTCAGTGAGGCGAGAATTGACCAACAAATTYGGCTGATGGGAACTTTCACCATTGAGAGTTTCTGGTGAGACATTAATGCGACAAGCAATCTTCTGTGTCAGCCTGTTCACTAAACAATTGTGATTATCTGATCCCCACCACCACCCCACCCACCTCACCACCACCACCACCTTGAAGGCCTTGGCCTTAAGGCTGGGTATCTCAAACTCTCCTGGAAGCTATGTTAACTGTTGCTCTGCCCACCCTATACCTCATCCCTCTCCYGTCTATGAACTGGTGTCTGGAAGCATGCTGAAGGTCATGCAGRTGGACAATAACATCACAATAACATCACTATTTCTGGAACTATGGCTGGACGAGGCTGTTCGGAGACTGGTTGCACATGGTGTCWTTTTACAGATGTTTACGCATGTGCAACTTCAGATACATGCCCCCTAAACTCACTGTCTTACACCCCCCCCCCCACTTTCCCCTACCTAAATCTTTGCACAGTGCAGGTTTTTTTTTCTTTTTTTCCTTTTTTGTACCTCATATTGTGTGTCCTGTGGCCATAGCATGATGTTCTCTTTTCCATCCTCACTTATCCTCATGTGGTATTTCTTTTTTTTTTCTTTTAAGGGTGGCACCTCTTTCTGGCTGCTGGACCTGGGGCACCTGTTCTCCAAGCCTGTTGTGTTTTGTCTATATCTCTTGAACCGGTTGTTCCGAATTGTAATTTCCCTTTATGGGATCAATAAAGAATTGTTCATTCATTCATTCTATTGAAGAAATTTATTAGGTTAGATACTGATGCTAAAAGCACTACATCATTTTCTTAGTTTTCCTTTTAAGTATTAACTTTTATTA
>NW_013952426.1:639795-655723 GCF_001266775.1 Austrofundulus limnaeus | reverse complement strand
GTTGGTTTTGTTCTTTGAGCAAGGTGATGTTAATGCACGGCTCATTTTATACACCAGTAAAAAAACACACCTATGTCTTGAATTTGGAAAAAAAAATCACATTTTATTTATCACTAAAAAGGGTTCAGTGAATGCGCATATGAAACTGGTGGGTTCGGTACCTCAAAAATGGGTAAGAACCGCTGATCTTAGTGATTGACTGTGGGTTTTATAATACAGGACAGTCAGGTTAGACAGTTAAACCAATCAGTACAAAGTCTTTTGTAATCCTCTTAGGGTGCAACTTTTAACTTCATGCAAACTGTATCAGTGTCCAAGAGACTGGGCAGAGGTAGGTTAAGTATTTTAATCCATGTTGGATTTATGAGGCTTTTCTCAGTCTTTGACAGTGAAAGTTAATGTATTTTTAAAAGGCCTCTCTCCTCGAACAAGTGTGTAGCATACATGTGTTTGCAGAAGGATCTTTAGTTATTTTGCTAAATTTAATCCCAATTGAAAGCTGTTTCAAAACTGGATGAATTTACTTGTTTGGAGTTTTTAAAAATCTGGTGTTTTCATGTATGTGTTTGTCTTTCGGTCTTTTCATTAGCCTGGTTGATACCCTGAACTGCTCTTGAGTGAGAGAAACCAAGAGACAGATGTGAAAAGAATAAACCTTTAGAAAACATCCTCCTGCTCTACACAGCAGCGTAATTAAGTGGATGCACATTTTAACCTGCAGGCGGAGAGGAATGAGGCCGTAACAAAAAGTTGTGCACACGCCACATGTGAACCCACACTTAAAACACGTACAGCGAAAAGATGAATCAAGGCAAACTTGCTAGCACGACAGTCTCCAAAGTGCTTGTAGGTACAGAAGCACAACTGGCAAGATTAAAGGAAATGTAAATGTCTGTTTACTTCTGTCTTTCTTTTCAGCATTTGCTTTGGGATTTTCAGGGGAAAGGGCAAACATCCAAACACTTCCCTTGTTACTGCTGAGAAGTTACATGGATATTATTGTGGGGAATCATTTCCAGTGTTTGTGTTAACAAGCTTAGATAAGATGCATTTTTACAGATGTCTTTTGTTGACAGAATCTCAGGTTGCTTCAGGATTATGTTTTGTAGCTTGGAAAGACTTAATAATTACAGTGTTTGCTTTAAATCAGAGATGCTTTGATGTTTCAGTTAAAATGCTCTACTCTTAGAAAAAGACCCCCCAAAAAGTGCGTATTTGTGGGTCACTTTGGTCTAAGTATCTATAAATACAAAATACTATTGATGCTGGAAGCCAAGATGTCATTTATTATAATATATTATGACTTTTTGTATGTTTGTGACTGATATTTGCTTCTTGCCATTTTTAAGTAAAAGGGTATAAAAATAATCACAAGTTCTGGCCCATGAGTTTTTGTTTGTTTAACTGGTTACAGTAAAATTGATTTTGTTCAAAAAATTGGTTATCTTTAAAGACTGTCAGTATGTAGTTAAACTTATCAGGAGGCCTGTCTTCACTGCTCCAAATGCTTTTAAAAGCCAAATGTTTTGCTGCATTTGCACTTCTTGTTCATTTGCAGAGTTTTTTGGTAAAAACTAGAGATTAAAAAAAAGCAAGTGCTTTCCAAAAAGAACTTGAAATACAGAGCTTGTGAGAAACTTTAAGGTAGCTGCTGTTCGGTGCATGGCTAATATTTATTTTTGCTCTAGAAACTAAATGGAGAGCCAATACCTTTTTATCCTGGTTTTGTTATGTGCTTACAAGTAATGATTAGGAGGAAACTGACTTGTGGGTACTACACTGTAAAATCCAATTAGTTATCATTACTTGAAAAGGCTTGTAAACCGATTGCACTTAAAAAAATTGTACACTGAACTAGGTATTTTAAGTTGTACTAACGTGCTTTTTTGTAGAGTACACTTATATATGAGTTGAAGCAAATAAGAAAAGCAAGTAGCGTGTACCTGATAATTTACTTTAGGTGCACTTAACTTAGTAAAGATTACTCAGAATTAATATTTTAATCTACTTAATCATTGCATGTAAACTTTACTTTGTTTGATCCATTTAATATACATTCTGAAGTTGATCTCTGTCAGTATTTTTAAGACATACTTCCTTTTGCAAATCTGCTGATGCTAGGCTACACAGGTAATATAAATGGTGGAAGCTGAACTGTTATTTTTCATCATGTTAGCATCCATAACATGTTAACAAAACACCATTACATAGATAAGGACTTGTCTTAGAACACAGTTATCTATCCTGGTCGTTTTCCAAGTCTGTGGCACGGACCTCTCACTCATGGTGTCAGTTACAGTCAGTAACTAAAACTTAGACAAAAAAATATCAAATTAAACATGAATGTGTAACGTCACATTAGTGAACACAACTCAAAATAATTCATGAATCACAGATAAAAGTGTTTTTGTGTCTTTTTCAGAGGAGAGTTTTCAAAAAATTATTCATTTCAGTAGCAAAGAGGTGGAACTAAAACTTGTGTCTTAGCTGATAGGAGGAAGAAGCAGGAAGAGAGAAAAACATACTTTAAATCACTGGGTTGCTCATGTTTCTACTAATTTAGTTCTTATATTTAAACATTATTAACACTGAAAGATTAGACTGGTGCATAATGTGCTGGGGAGACTGAACTGTGCATGCACATTTCTTCTTCTTTGCATATACGGTGGGAGGGACCTTGACTATTTATTATTGCTAGTGAGGTTAACTCTGAATTAAGTAATGGTCACTCAAAACACTTAAGTATTTTGCACTTTTCACAATGTAAGTAACTGTTACTTAATAAATACAAATCATAAGTACAAATTGTTGATAACCAAGTGACATTAACTTATATTTGTAAGCCAGGATAGCTATTGGATTTTACAGAAAAGAAATGAAATCAAGCTACAGTAAATATATGAAGAAACATTTTTAGGATTTTTTATTTTACTTACCAGTGTAGATTATTTTAGGGGATAATACAGTCAATGATATTTAAATAACTATGTTAACACGTACAGTAAATTAGACATAACTAAACATTTGATTTCAAAAAGAAATATGTAGGATACTTACTGCTAAAAGTGTCAGTTACCTCGCCTGGCAGCTGTAAAAATCAATCAAGGTTTCGCCATTTTTTCCTACATATGTAAGGCTTTTCGCTCTCCATTTTAGGTCAATTGACACATAATGCTAACTCAAAATTACTACAATAACATATTTTTTCAAGAGTAACAATGCTTCGAATGGAGCAATATGAATAATATTTATGTTTCCTGAATCCAGAGTAGTCTTGTCTTTTAAGTGAGACAAAGAAATGTCTAAACCCTAAAACTCCTCTTCATAATTATAAATTAACAAACTTTTTTTTCTCTTACAATACAAACTGCACTCTTTTCACTCATATAATATTTACACCTTTAGTTTTCCATATAAGAGATGATATTTGTGGAAAAACAGAAAAACATATTCCAGTTAGAGAGGAAATAAATATGTGGATATTTATCATAAATTAGTCTGAAAGTTCAACTGAAAAAGGACAAGTTTGAGTAAAAATATTCCACATCAGTTGTTCCCAATTAGTATTGAGATAAAACACTTCCTGTTTAATGAAGGCTGTAAAAACTGTAGTCATAATGATCTAAACAGCTACTGCAAAACAAATTACAGTTATACTGATAGTGGACTGCATGGATTTTAATGAGTAATGTTAAGAGACCTGAACGTCTTGTTTTGTGTGATGTCATGCTGCGAAATGGCTCGGAAACAATTCTACTGAACCTCCCCTGCTTTCAGAGTCAGCATCTGTAAAAGTGAATTTTGCTTAAACAGTGTGTGTGTGTGTGTGTGTGTGTGTGTGTGTGTGTGTGTGTGTGTGTGTGTGTGTGTTACCTACTGCTTGTGACATAGTTTCATGGACACATGAGTGGCTGCTCTGACACTTCATGGCAGTGGGATGTCAATGTATTGACTTTGCTAACCCAGATACTGCCGTAATGCTCCATTAAACTAATTGTTTGAGAAGTGGTGGGGAACTCTCCGAGGGCATTTCGCAGCAATTAAAAATGCATACACTCACACAAATATACACTCACCTACATACAAGCAGAAAGTCAATGAGCTTTGGCCTTTGAGAGTATTCGGAGTGATTTTTAAAGTACTGGTTGGAGCCGTTTGGCTATATGTCAGCAGATGCACCAACTATCGATCACTCCTCTTAACCTTCACCTCTCACACATTCATCCTCCCACCACATTCCATGAACATCTCAAACACAAGTGTTGCAAAAAAAGGTGCTAGAACCACACTCACACGTTATGTGTGAAAATTAGAAAAGTGTGTCATTTCAAACAAATTTAAAAAGCTGTTAATACAACTTGTTTTAGAAACATTATCTTTTTGATATCCCGGAGCAAAGATAATTTAGAGGTCTCCCCCGTTTTTTTATTTTTATTTTTTACTTCAGTCATTTGAGGCTGTTTTTTGTGTCTAACCTTGTCACTGTCATTTTTGTAATCATAGTAAAGAACACCACGGGTATCATTTTGTCTCTCGGCTATCATTACATTAAACGTTTCCCTGAGACAATCTAAGGAAATGACAGTGTGACACTAATAAATAGGGAAATTACATGGAAGAAATCACAAGGTTGTTTAGAAAAATCTAGAAGGCGATGGATAATTTCACCTCTCTCCTGCTGTAGAGTTTGAGCTAAGCTGATTTTCTTACTTGGCCAATGAGCCCGTGATTCAGGAGGCGTTAATGTGTCAACACTGAAGGACAAGAAGCAAGTCATACAACAGGTATTGGTAATAATACCTGGATCTCACCATTTCCACAATTAGGGTGATTTTACACCTAATATGTTTGACTTGGTTCATTTAGTCTTGTGAGATGGTTGTCAAATAAATCTTAGACTCCATTTTACAGTGTAGGGCAGAGAAAATATAAGCACTAGTTCAGTTTCATTTGGACCGGATGTTTGGATATTTATAAAGAAATTGCCAGTGACATTTTTTAATAGCCAGTTTTCAGAAAAAAAAAGTTAGTTTCAATTGATCAAACAAACAAATCTAAAAGTTGAATTGTGTCTTATTGTTTTGATTGTGATCAATTAACTTTTTTTATTTTACAAAATCTCACTTTACTCATGTCATTACGCAGCTTTGAGCAATAAAAAAAAAACAAGCAAAATGTGACGACAACGTGAACATTTGCAGAACAGCGTTGACATGAACTGCATTTACATTTTTAGACAGGAGTTATTTGAAAATGACTTTGACTTCGCTCCGCTGAGACTCAACATTATTAGTTTGTCAATTCAGTTAAAATTCATCTGTTTTTCTGTAAATGGAGGTTGGTCAATGAGTCATTGACAACAAATAAGATACTAAATGTTGATCACCGCTGCACAGAACCTCAAATATTTCTTCAAGGCCCAAAACATTGGTCATTTGGTAAAGTTTTGTGTGTTTTTTCTTATTTACTCAAAATAAAAGTTCAGTTTTACAACAGTTTAGCAGCACTGTGATCCTAAATTCAAAAGCTGCTAATTTGGCATATTTATTATTTTTTTGTTGCTGTAATGTGCAAGGCCAGGTGTTTTGTAACATATTGCTTGCTACTCAGGTATGTGCTTACTCTTGCACAACAGTCATTCCACTCAGCAGCCTTCATACGTACTTGGAGTCTTTTTTTTTAATACTTTTATTCCCTTGGGGATGTTCTGTGCTCATCATCATGAATACCTTGGCATTTCATCTGCCTCATACAACTAATCATGGTAAACATTAAATAACAGAGTGTCCTCCTGGGTATTATCTGTTTAGTCTCCCACAAAAATACACTTTGTACAACGCACCTGATAAAAAAAAATCCCAGTAAATTTCATGCATCTTGTGGCACATCAATTATGAGGCGAAGAAAACGTAGACAAAGTATTTTACAATCCACATAATGCTTCACATGCTTACATTTTAACAACTCAGGCGCCATCCTGCTGGAAAGGATCGCTGTTAAGGATCAGCTCTGTAAATATCATTTTACTTGCAACTTAAAAGAAAAACAAATGTCTGCAGCAGTAACAATTTTATGAACTTGAAACACTTGACAACTATCAAATATGGGTTTGATGATGTAAAAACAGTGCTTAAGCTACAAGAGATTAAAATAAGTAGCATCTAATCATATTCATCAACGTTTTTTTAATGTGTGAGATCACAAACCTTGACTAAGTGTATGTGGGATATACTGTAAATAAAATATGTTTTCTGATCAGTTAGTTTGGTTGCTCCCTGGACTAAAATAGAAAAGAAGAGAAAAAAAAAAAGAGTTCAATGTGCTTAAGGAACAAAAACGTTTGACTGTAGATTTTCCTCAAGGTGAAGATCACCAATGGATAGTGCTCAGCGTTCACTGGAGCCAAATCCAATGATGGTCTGCAGCATGAGATAATGAACAGTGTGACAAATAGAGCTTGGAGAGAACCACCAGGCTGAAGAATATGGAATTACAAGTTGCTGCCATGGATGATGTTGCTAATGACCTTACAGTTATAGTTGGATTTTCAGCTGCGGTTGATGATGCAACAAGAAACACTCCGCTGACAATTTAGCGTTGCTACTAACCCTGTTAGATTTCAGCTGAGGAGATTTGAAATGATCACAGCACATTACGTGGATGTTAAACACAGCATCAAGTCATGATGGGCATGTTTTTTTTTTCTTTCTTTTTCTGTATGCTGCCGCCGCTGCAGTTTCTGCTTAGCTAAAATGAAGCGTTAATGTTGCAGCCTGGTGAAGCAATTACAAGACCTCTTCAGGCATTATTGAGGAGCGGCATTGCTAACTAAATAGTTTTCCATAGAGATCCCGGGGGAAAAGATCATTAAGAAATAGCACTCAATCTATCTGTGACGCAGCGGAAAACACGCTCCACGTGCATGTGTGTGTGCACGTGTGCACAGCGAGCTCCGCATACACACTGAGACCCAGGAGCCTGAAGAGCATCTGTTCTGGTGAAGGGGACTTCTTAAACACATTTCAATGAACTGATATAAGCTCCTAATATTGTCTGGTAATGGAGACAGTTTGCCACTAATGATGTTAGAAGGGGAAACCAGCCTTCGGTCGTGCATTTTCTATTACTGTGGGCAAGGAACTCCTTTATGAGAGCAGCAGCGTTAGAAGGAAGGCTCCCACAAGAGATGCTGTGATGAATCCTGTGCAGATAAATTCACCTTGTAAAAGGCCTTGAGAAGCATCTTTTATTGATTCACAAGAAATGCTCATTTCAAATTCAGCTGCGTGTAGCTAATGAGATTCAGTTTGCACTGTTATGATGATGGTTCAAAATGAAACTATCTAGTTTTGGCGAGGAAAAAAAAGTATGTTTTTTTTTTCTTTTATCTGAACCCCAGTATGTAAACACTAAATTATTTCATTACAGTTGAGGGGCTTGTGATAAAACAAGAGTGACACGTGTCGTCTTGTGCTGCCCGCAGGAGATAGGGGCCCATTTCCTTGAGTTTGACTTTGATCAAAGCAGCATTCCGGGAAGCAATGCACTTCCAACAAAGAGCACATTTTTTGTGATGACAGGGTCATAGCAATTCAGCTCTTTAATAATTATCCCCCACGATAATAGAGCATCATGTCTGCTTCTGTTGACTGGCACCCACCAAGTAGAATTAAAAGAAGGACTTACAAAACATTTTGCCCTTCCCGGATTTAATTTATGTGCAGGGTGCTGTAATATTTCCAGGTCTTTGTCTTACAGAGGGTTCCTGCTTGACACAAGTGGCGATGAATAATGAGGCAGCAATGGACCCATGGAAGGGGATAACATTCTTCTATTTGGTTCAGAACAGAGACAAGTTTTATGACTCTGAATTATGCAGCAGATGGTACGCTGTTTATCAAAAGCCCTCTGATGCAGGGGTTATATGAAAGGGAGGGGTGTGTTTAGAACCAAGGTTTTAGCTTCCACATGCAACCTTTTTTTTAATGATTTAAGAACAACAGGAAGGAGAGCAAAAGCTGTCTAATTCATACCCACCTGTGATGAAAAGAGTTTCTGTTTGTCAAGTCAAAGGAAGTTAGAACAAAGCAAAGAGGAACCATTTTTTTTTTTTTTACCAAATACCAGGTTTGAAAGCACAATTTCTGGTTTTCTGTTGGTAAATAGTCAGATCTCATGTTTAACAAAAAGTAAAGCAGGTGAACACACAATACAATAAAACTTCAATTCAATTCAAAATTCAAAAAATACTTTATTGATCCCAGAGGGAAATTAGGTAAAATTCAAAACTTGGATTCATCTGAATTTTCAGGCAAACATGGATGATAGAAATTAGGGGTGGAAATTGTATTTTTTATTTATTTTTTCTATTTCATGGTCTGATTCTGATTTTTGGGGCCATTATTATTATTATTATTATTATTATTATTATTATTATTATTATTATTATTATTATTGTTGTTGTTGTTGTTGTTGTTGTTGTTGTTGTTATTATTATTATTATTGTTTTGGTAAAGGGACAATGAAGCAGGACGTAGACCTGATGATTATTATTAGTTTTTGTTCACAGTGTTGACAGAGGGTTTGGTTAAGCACTGCAGTGTGTGCTGGTCTTCTGCTGGGGGCTGAATCTGTTCCATGTCCTTTAACTCAGGGTGATGCCCGGTTATGTGCGCTCGGGCATTTGTCTTCATTTTGCAAATTTTGCACATTTTGAAGCTCGTGTCTTCCTGGGCATTTGTTGAAAAAGAAAATGAGTCAAAATCTTTACCTTCAAAGAGGATGGGGCTTTCCTTTTAGTTTGGGTTCTTTCCGTGCATCCAGAACTGGCTACATAGTGACGTCCTGTGGAGGTACAAAAAGGAAGCCAACGGTTAGGTTGTGCAATATTGACTTAAAAGTGTATAACAATTAATTGTGGGATTTATCCAATAAGGATTAATGACAACTAATAGATAACAACTGCACTTGTGTGTAACCGACATTGTGATCTTGGTCCGCATTTTCAGGCTTTTCTCATACTTCGGTTTATGCCGACGTTTAGTCGATTAAAGAAGTTTGTAGAGTCAGGGTTAGGTGCCCCGCCTTCTTCCAGTGGGCTGTTGTGTGCACTTGATAGTGATAATGTGTCATACACAAAATACAGTATCGTGTGTCACTAATGGCACAATTGAAAAGCAGCTAATAATAATTGTTCAGTTTTACTGACAGTTAATAGCACACAATACCATACCAACTCTACTCAACAGCCAGCAAATTTGTTGTATTTTTATTATTTTAAATTGATTTTGGAATCTTTTCACATCATTCCTCAGTTTGTATAAATGAGAATTGCTATTTTTATGGGAATTAGTTTTTTGGTGCACCATTAATAGAGATAATCTGTTGTATCTCACAAGCTTATAGCTGCTATAGACAAGACTAAACTTTTGAAAAATCTTGTCTTAATTACGGGAGAAGTAATAGTTTCTCTTAGCMATAAGTCTGGTGAYGKAGAGTCACACTGAGATGCATTTGGRYTTTCTGGCACTTTGATGCTAAGCATCAACTCTCCAGTTTCTCTTTTTGTCTGTGCAGACAACAAGCCACTTGTACCCTTGCACTTCWTAGCAAATCGTTACTGGCAGTAAATGAGGCGGGGCATTTTTGCATGCAACCTTATTAGTTAGCGAGCTGTCAGATACTGTCACTACCGACATTCTTCCTCATGTGACTACAGTCACTATRTGTGCAATTTATACATTTTTAAAAATCCTGTTCTCTGACATTTTCTAATACTTGCAGAATTTCTTTTTTGCTCACTGACAAGGTTGTCAATAGAAAAAAAAATAATATAAACACTTTTTTTTTCATTTATCAGTTTTTTAACAGGATTAATCTGAAAGTGTTTATCATCTGCCCAAAGGTGTAAAAACTTTGTGTTTATAATCTGATGGTTTTATGTTTAAAATGAGTTCCTAAGCAGGATGTCTTGTTTTTTTTTTCTTTCTTTTTTTTCTTTTTAAGACAAAGTGTTCATTGACTGATGTTAATGAAATACTTCCAAACAACCTTTCCTGCTTGTAACTAATTCCTGATCACATTAATAAACTCAACACAATTTTTTCTGTCATTGCTCTCTTTTTTTTTATTTTTTAGCAAAACTAAGATTTGATTTCACAAGTGCTGCTATAAACCCTTGATCAAGGGATTTATCAGAGTTTGTAAATTTAATTATTTCTTGATAGGATTATATGAATAAAACTCTGATGTGCTTCACTCACTCCCACGTTAGCTCTTTTGAACTCTTTGTCATAACTTATTACAGAAATGTGTTCTGCTCTTGTAATATGTTTTCTTTTTTCTTTTTTTTTTCAAAAAGCAGTATTTTAAAAAGTAAAGAAAATAAACTTATTTTTGCTTTATCTCTGGCTGAGCAGCTATCCAGGTGAGCTCTGACTGAGCATAAACACGACAGTTTTAGAACAAACACTCGAGCCTCTCYGGCTGCCTGGCGGCCCGCGGTTCTCCACCTGCCTGCTCACCGTTTATTGAAGATGAATGAGCTCTGGGCGGCCATTATTTATCATGTGAAATGGGCTTTAAAGGGATGGCGTAGCCCTTGTCAAGGTAAATGTGACCAATCACCGTAAAGTCAAGCTCATTTAAAAAGAGATTCATTAGGTGTTTAAAAACGTGAACCCATAATGCACTTTTGACTGGGCAGTTCATGGAAAAAGGAAAAAAAAAGGTTAAATTCCACAGTGTGTAAAAGGTCATAAGTTAAATAAATGTTCGAGAGAGAAAAAAAATCGATCATCTTCAGTTTTTCGATACACTGCTTCAATTCAGAGTGTCATAAAAAGCAATTTATGATTTTTTTACAAGTACAGTGTAATCTGTGTTGTTTAATGGCTATACCAAAGCACATAACAAAAAGAAACTACGAAACAATTGTGCAGAATTGTTTTCTGAATTCATTGTGGATTTATTTGAGGAGCTCTTTGGCTGGGTAAGGCCTAGATCTGAATGTATATATAAGAAAAAAAACATTGTACTAACTTTTAAATCAATTCAAATTCTCTAATTTTTATATAATACGAGCAAAGTGAATCAGTAAAAGTATGTTTAGTCACAGTTCAAGAATTACTTGGTTTGCATTGTGTAAAAAAGTCAAAATAATGAAGCAGAATTTTTAGGACTTGTCCCACAGCTAAACTCCTGTTTCATTTATTTTTTCATTTTTTTATTTTTTTGCTTTTTATTTATTTATTTATTTATTCATTTTAAAGTGTGACACTGTGCACGTATGCAGCAGCTGAAAGTGACACATTCTGATTACCGGTAGAGAAAAATGAGTTAAGCTTACGGAGCACTGACACAATCAGATTTTAGTCAGAATTTACTTTAATTTTAGCACCTGTCTGTCTGCATCAGATCAGTTTGACAACTAGGAGTTTTCTACACCTCAGTCACAGTTCAATGTAAGTTTGCTCTAATAGGCTCGGAGGATTTAGGCCTATCCTGTCAATCTCATATCCACGTTGTATTGATATCATTTCCCATATTATTGATATTGCACAATAATGTGTCTCTTCTTGCACTAATTGAAAAATAATGACAAATAAAAATTGCTGTGTTTACACCTAATTTAAATTAAACAAAGATGTATGTATTTTCAGGAAGGGAAAGTATTAAACATTTTTTAAGTCTGCATGCTTTTGTTTTCTTTTTACAAAACGTTTGATTCCTGAGATCATTATTTCCTGTGTTTGCGTATTAATTTCCGCTAAAACACAAATGGCCCGCAGCTTTATAACTCGGCCCATTACAGGCTTGTTGTTGTCAATTTAGCAGTATTGGCAGATGGCAGAACTGACCACACAATTGATTACTGAATGCTGCTGGCAGGCTATGCAGCTAAAGCTGCTTGTTACCATTGCAGATATCAAAGGAGGCTCAAATATTGTTTTTGTCAGCATAACAGAGGCTACATAAAGCAATTTGGTTTGTATCAACAGGAATTTGACCTTTAATTAACTTTTAAACCGCCATGCAACATTGCAGTATCTGTTAACAGTGCTACAAAAATGATTGTAATTACATAAAATCAATCTGATCGTTTATAGAAGGATGAAAAACAAACTAGTGCTCCATTTATGATAATCATTCTTCTTTTTTCCACAAAAAACCTGTGTACAATTCCAATTATTTCCCACATAAACAGCTGCCTGTACTAAAACTAACATATGCTCATCATGGGTATTTGTGTTTGTCAAACCAGTCACTATTTGAAGCGTTGTTTACAAATCAGCTTGTCCAGAATAATGTGTCAGTCAAGCCATTATCACAATGACATTTTGGCTAGTTAGTGCTTTCGGTCAGGGCCCTTTTGTCAGATTAATATTGGGAATAATTATTACAGCTTCATTTAGCCCYGTGCTAATTGCATGCCTTCCATATGAGCCCATGTGGGCAGACTGGAAAGTGAGATGTCCCACATGCAGCTCAGTGCTCACTCAATTATCTGCTGACTGTTTGTWTATTTAAAGATTTTGCTGGGGGAACAGTCTGCCTGCAGCTTGTTAGCATTGTTTGTGAGTGTCGGGCAGCTGAGTATATTTAGCTTCAGCTCGGGGTGATCCAGTAATTACCATTTATGATATCACCATGTATGTCATGACGTTAAAGTTCTGACGGGTTATTTCTCCTCTTTAAACTTGTGTACTTTGACAAAAGTTCACGGTTTTGTTTGTTCGTGCAGTTAATGGTTTGACTCATTTATGAGACATTAGGACATTTGTACTATGGTTGCTAAAACGTGCAATGGAGAGTTTCATTTAGAAACAAAACATGGACTCAACACATCAGAGGTCAAGTGGAGGAGAGATGGTGCCAAAGTTCAGCCTCGGGGCACGACATCACATACAAAGTTGGTAAAATCTATTTTTGCACTATTTTGGCTTCATTGTTGGACACTCATCTATGTAAAGTCCAGAATTTCTAACACACTTCAACAGTCATGCTAAAACACTCACCATCTCCTGAAAGGTGTGTCTGTTTTTTGAGCTGCTAAATGTATCATATTCACTTAGAATACATCTGCCTGCTGGGGTTAATTAGAATTTTATTTTGATTTTTTTATCTGAGTGGTTCGTTAGGTGAACACAAATTCATTTGGTATTAAATATAGAAATAGGTAACTCTCAGAATAAAGTCAGTTTGGGAAAACTGAGTATTGACGGGATGGACAAGCTATTTGTGAGCTAACTGCTAATCCAAGCATGATTTAGACCAAAGTTATTTGCTACTGTCTTAAAACAACTCCAATATTTACAGTAAAATATCACATATGTGAATTATGTTTTATAAACTGTGCCCATTATATTCAAGTGTTTGCATTTGCATTGAATTCTTGAGTTTTTTCCAAGCAGTAACATCAGCTAGCACTTCTGGTGTAGACTAAAGCTTTTTAGGCAGGGTAATGCTCGTTAGTCTAAATTAACTGTAAAATGAAAAACCAAGAGGGTTGTAAAAGTTTGCAAAATAGCATTTGCAAGAAACTTTCTGACATTTTTTTAGATTTGAGCTGTTTTAAAATGGCATCAATCTAATTTGTCTTGGTGTAAAGTTAGCTCATCATACCAGTCAGAGTTAAACTAATTATTTTCAAACTGACATCGATCAAATATATATCAGTAGCAGGTAAGATATAAATTGTTCATACGTTTTCCACAGAACTTTCCTTCACATTACCAGAAGTATCACTTAAATGCTTCACAACCAGAACAAGGAGCTGAAAGGCTTTCTAACAAAGAATAATAATAATAAAAACATTAAAAGCTCTGTATAAACTCAGAAATGTGCATTTTAATGATTATGTTTAATCTAGCCCTCAATACATTTTTTCGACAACATTACAAGTTCCGTTCAAGTTTCAATTTGTATTTTTTTCATGTCCCATCCTCTAACGTCATTTATTGTTTTTCCCCCCCACTAAATTTCCCTGAGGACTTTGTCACAGCAGATTTCTGATGTGTCCCCTGTGTGACCACTCTGCATCATTACTGTGACTAGCGAAGCAGATTATTCATACACAGGGCTATAGTGGCATAAGTGACTCATGTATATTTCAAACATAACCTTAGGTTTCCCTATATTGCTATGTGTGTTAGGTAGCACCCCACAGGGTCCTTTCAATTACCAGAATTTGCTTTCTGCTGCTGCCAGCGGAATATCAACCGAGTCTGTGCGGACCTATTTGGAAAGGATTAAACCAGCTAGCAACTAATAAAGGTGATGTTGTGGTATGCGTATATGGACTTTATGGGGCAGCTTGAGTCTGTAGTGTGCAGCTTGTGCAATTACCAGACCCATCGATGAGGAAAAAAAACGTAGATGTTTATGAGGAGGGAGAAAAAGAAATGAGCTAATCATAGATGGAGAAAAGTCCTGTTGGAGAAGGAGGAGAGATTGAGAGCACAATTGTAAAATACCTGCAGATCTTAATTTAAAGTTTCTTAATTACTCTGAAAGTTAATTACACTAGCATATTTGAATTTGGAAACTATTTTGCCAAAATCAGAGTTTGAGGGGATTCTGAGAATGTAGCTGTCTTCGCTGAAATAAAAACACAAGATTGACATTGAATTTAACATGCTAACATTATTTTAGCGTACCCACTGCATGTCTTAAGAAAATCTTTAACATGTGCATGTGTGCTGTTTGGACATTGCTGATTATTACGCTATGAGAGAAGGGCCTGAGGGCTGAAAACATTGATTGATTTAATAAAGAACACAGGCAGCTGGAGACTGCAGTCATTTTTGTCACTCTAATTTTCATTGCAGTATGCCTGAGGATGCAATAAGTGCTTCATGCATTACTTTTCATGCTGTCATCAAGATCATCTTACAGCCAGCTGTTATGTGGATGATATACATAAATCTATACAACTTCTACTCTTGTATGGTTAGTTTTAAGCAGGTTATCTTTAACTTGCAAAACTTTTGGCAAAGACTGGGTTTTTTAGATTCCAAGCTCAATAGTTTTTTTTTTTTTCAATATTTATTGAATCTTTGCTTTAATGCATGTCTATCCGGTTCTTCAGGTTTAATAAAAGGGGCCTTAATGTGAAAGCTGCTGGTTGGAGTTTACCTGATAGATGTATGTTTGTACACGCATAGAAGCATTTAGTCCTAACTCCAGACTAAGATTTTGCAGAAAWAAGCTCACCTATTGTGTGTATTTACAGCTGAAATGGTATGATGGACATTCAAAGAGGTCTGAAGGCTCCAACTTGAACACAAGCATAAACAATGTTCATTTTCTGAAATATTAGGCTGACTGCCTTAAATCACACGGAGGAAGAGTTTTCATTATTAATGCTAAATTAATGAAGTTGAGTCACCAAAATTCAAAGAACAAAATGTGGATTCATGTCATATGCAAATGTATGACTTTTTTCTTAACAAAACTAGAATGAAAAATGGTTATAATATTTGTTCTCTAAATTGCACACATCCCATATTGGCAGTGTCTTGTTTGTGCTTTAGTTTAGACGAGGAGTCTGCAACCTGTGGCTCTGGGGCCAGACATTTGTTCTTTGGTCACTCTGTTGGTCCATCTGTTGCAGCTCTTTGAAGAGTTGACCAAAATTAACATTTGGTGTTTTTTTTATGCTCACATTAGCAAAAGCTGGCTTTAACAGTTGTCCTGTCAATTTATTTGTGATGTGATCAATACTGTTATAGTAATACAGGAAGTGAAACATGTTGACCAGGTCATGCTCATAATTTGTTGATCTATTCAATACTCCAACTGCTCTTTCTTTCAAATCCCACAGTTTTTTTTAATATCTTTAAGTTGTTGAGAAGAAATGAGGATGCCTGTTTTTTTTTTTTTTCTATTCTACATGAAAATTGTATTTTTTTAATATAAAGTGTAAAAA
>NW_013952426.1:638566-639785 GCF_001266775.1 Austrofundulus limnaeus | reverse complement strand
ATTCACTTCACATTTTTAGTTTTATAATGTCACCCCTATTAGACAAATAAGGCCTCCTTCAACAGAATCAAAGTGGCCCACGGGCCACCAGTTGAAAATCACTGTTGTACACTGTTTTGCGGCTCTGGACACATTTAGTTAGTGAAGCAACGGGAGGAAAAGGCTCCATTGGTTGTTAAAGTTGTAGACCCCTGGTTTAGGCCATCTATCATCCATGAAATGAAGTGATGTTCACAAATAATCAAAATCTTTKGAATGACTCTTTGAAAGGAACTATGGGAACTGAGACTATTTTGAGCCATCCCTTTTATTAGTTTTTTTCCTCCTCAAATGCAGACACATACACTTGTCATTTGCCTGTTCTTCATCGTAATGAAGAAACAAACCAGAGGAGCATGGTAGTTGCATATCGGGGACATTTTAAAATGTTTTTTTTTTAAACCTTAGGTCTGTTTTTGATTATGTGTAATATAACAGTATTCAATAGTTGTGAACTTTCTAGCATTTTCATCAAAGATCTGATTGTTATTTTTACTGTTCATAATAAACACAATTATTTCACCCTACAGGTAAACTATCATCGAAAGCACCAGGCATAAAGAACACCCCTCTTCCTGTGAGGAAACAGCACTAACCAAATCACCATCTTGTCACCTGCAGCTCAGTTTATTGCTAATAAATGTTCAGCCCATTCGATTGATCGACTAATCATTTCAGTTTGAACCAGGGGAAATCACGAAGCTGCCATCAATATTGAGCGTCAATAACACCCAGCCACAACTCTTTACCCAGGGGTTCAAGGTTAATCTGCCTGTGGCTTGGCATACTGTTTAAAACAAGCAATTCCCCAGTTCAAACAAACACYCAGAGTACAATGTGAGCAAAAAGCTTCTTTTCCCAACTTTTCTGTCACCAGAGAGTGGATGGAGTGTGCAAGCAGGGCTGAAAATGTCTTTCAGCACTATGTGCTGTTGACAGGCTGCTGTTTATTTAATTATTAGCTAGTAGAGATGTTAACAGAKGTATTGATGGGCCTTAATTGACCATATGGCTGTTTGTTTGTCCAGCTGGAAATCGGCCAGAGAACACACTGATAAGACCCTCACGCACACACACACGCACGCACGCACACAAGTGTTTGCACAGCTATCCATTTGGGGACATTCCGTTGACTTCCACTGCATATCTACAGCCTAACTCTGACCACAAACCCTAAGGC
>NW_013952426.1:636142-638407 GCF_001266775.1 Austrofundulus limnaeus | reverse complement strand
CACACACACACACACACACACACACACACACACACACACACATAAAAAGGTTGGCACTTATCAACATACACACAGGAAATCCACCCAGCGTATCATTTGTAGGGTTTCTGGTTCCTGACCACAGGCCATCAGAGAACATTAATACCATTATGCTGCGATCAGACGATTTGTTGACCCTGCTGCTTCCTAATTTGTGTTTGTATGCTATTGTGCATGTTGTGCATTGTGAACCAGAGGGTTCCAACCGCCTGCTTGTTCAAAACTCAACCTGTAGGCGCTGTTAGTCTGAGGAAATCCAATTATAGTTTTGTGTTTTTACTTCATTTAATCAGATGCACTTTATTAGCCCCTTATGTTGTTCTCATTAGAATAATACAGTCACACTTTTTCCACTGCAGGTTAAGCTTGGGCAGTATGATTGTATTGTGGTATACCGCTGTATTGAACTATGGTGACAATATTTAAAAAATTGTGATAGTATTAGTCACGTGAGGTGATGCGCCAGATTTCCACAAGGTTGCTAAAAAAACTGGGACATAAACCTAGCGTTACTGAGGCATGTTCTGACAAAYTTGGTCCATTCAGAAGACAAACAGAGGTGGGAAGTGGGGACAGAAACACTGCCGTCTGTCGTGCCTCTTAACCTCTGAGTGATGTAAGGACAGAAATGTTACTCGGCACAAAGACCGGCTGAATGTATACAGCAGCGCAGACACAATCATTGTAAAAGTCAGATTATTTTAAAACCTAAATCCTTAAAATACATTCTTGGATGTAGTGAATTGCCATGGAAAATATAATATCACAATATGCTAATTTCATGGTGGAAATACATCACCCCCACCATGCAGTGGATTATGCTCACATGGGTCATGCAGTGGTATTAAAGTTGTGAAGGTGAAKGCAAACATGGCTGAAAGTGTTACTGCTGAAGAATTGATTACCAAGAAAGGAGGTACTTCAGTAGTGAGGAAATATTTTGAATACAAACAAGCAGATACAGAACAGATCAAGATAATATGCAAGGAGTGCAATTAGCTTGTGGCAGCTGTGGTGTAGTGGTAGAGCAGCCGAATTTGGGACCCGCAAGTCACAGGTTCGACAGGTTCGACTCCCCGCCATGCCCACATGCTGTTGTGTCCTTGGGCAAGACACTTCACCCACCTTGCCTACTGAAGGTGGTCAGAGGGTCCGGTGGCGCCTGCGAATGGCAGCCTCACCTCTGTCAGTGTGCCCCAGGGCAGCTGTGGCTATGATGTAGTTTGCCATCATTAGTGTGTGAGTGCGCGAATGTCTGTAAGTGTAAAGCGCTTTGAGTGTCCTGGATGGATAGAAAGGTGCTATATAAGTACAGCCCATTTACCATTTACATTTACCATTTGTGCAATCAAAAGGGTAAAACACTTTGACTATCTCAAGTATCAGCTGTCTGGAAGTCAAGGAAGAAAGTTCAGCAGCTAATACTACATATCCAAAACAATGTAAGCTAGTTCAGCATGGCTTTGCCAAGTTTAAATAATAGATCAAGCAAGTTCTGGAAAGATTTTACCCAAGTTGTCACAATTTATTTGGCAAAAAGAATATGATGCTAATCCAAACAGTGGAGAAGGAAGGGTTTAATCAACTTGTTATGAAGCTAGACCCACGATACAACCTCTCAAAAAGTAAACATTTTTACAAGACGGCACTCCTAGAATGTCAAACTTTATTCATGTAAATGTTCACAAGCAGACATTTATGTTAATAATTAGTCTACATGCCACAAAGACCCCCCACCAACCTCCAACCCCTGTGCCATGGTAATATCTTATACCACGGTAATATCTAAAGACAATACCTAGGTATGAAAAAAAAAAACACAATACCGCCCAGCCATACTTCAGATCACTTTTGTTGTCTTTTTTACCTTACTCATTTCTCTTTCCACACAATTCCTACAAAGTTTCTAGTAGAAGGTAAAAGTGCTCGCTGGGTGGCCAGACTTCCTAATCATATGCAGGGTTTCTGGAAAAAAACCTTATGAATTATTGACAGCTACATRTTGGGGTTAGCTCAAGCATGATGATCAACCTTTTCCCGCTATAATCATGTTTTCGCCCTATCTCTCTATTTTGGGCTTGTCAACAAGCTGCTCTAAAAACTTTTCGCCAGAACTGAAAAAAAATGTTGGTGGTGGTGGGGGTTGGGGCGAAGAAATCAAGTCAATAGAAACTGAAGTGGAAGCAGGCGTGGTGACGTCACTGCTCCACATTGAGCCAGTAGTAG